>NW_027454542.1:12500-72378 GCF_040206685.1 Ascaphus truei | reverse complement strand
CTGCATGTTTCTTGCGTACATATATCACTTAGTTCAGGGGAAAAGTTCAGGCAGACAAGATGGAGGATACTTTTAACCCTTTCAGTCACTGTTCAGTGTCACGGTCCGGTGACGTCATCGGGACTCAGTGAGTGTAATCGGCATCTTGTCGTCAGTGTGGGAGCTTCCCTGCATCTCTTGAGCCACGAGAAGCGCCGTTCCAGCACGGGCCGAGCCCCACGAGAGCAGTTACCGGGACCAGGAACCAACAGCTCACCACGAGGACGGTGATTATCTTCTACCTGGTAGCAGACTGCGGGAACCATCGCTAGGTGTGGGGACAAGCTGTGCGCCAATGTGGGAACATGTCACTAACATGCTAATGCCTGTTTATATCCAAATTGATGTACGTGCATTACTCACCAGCTTCACTATAGCCCAATATTTGCTTATTTACTACACCATGAGAGTTGTGCGCCGTCTTTTTCCTATCTATCAGAAATGTGTGTGTGTGTGTGTGTGTGTGTGTGTGTATAGGTGGGGTGGGGTGTGTTAGTTCTGCTTTGCTACCCTTAATAAAAAAAGAATTTCCTGTCTAGAAGTGGAAGCCGTTTTCAGAAAGAGATTCCAGCTCTCTAAATTCCAAATACAAGGTAAGTGTGAGCAGGACACCGAGACACGCAGCCTGTCCCCTCCTGTCACTGCACACACACACACACACACACACACACACACACACACACACACACACACACACACACACACACACACCGAGACACGCAGCCTGTCCCCTCCTGTCACTGCGCACACACACACACACACACACACACACACACACACACACACACACACACACACCGAGACACGCAGCCTGTCCCCTCCTGTCACTGCACACACACACACACACACACACACACACACACACACACCGAGACACGCAGCCTGTCCCTTCCTGTCACTGCACACACAGGGACACGCAGCCTGTCACTGAACACACAGGGACACGCAGCCTGTCCCCTCCTGTCACTACACACACACACACACACACACACACACACACACACACACACACCGAGACACGCAGCCTGTCCCCTCCTGTCACTGCACACACACACACACACACACACACACACACACACACACACCGAGACACGCAGCCTGTCCCTTCCTGTCACTGCACACACACACACACACACACACACACACACACACACACACACACACACACACACACACACCGAGACACGCAGCCTGTCCCTTCCTGTCACTGCACACACACACACACACAGGGACACACAGCCTGTCACTGAACACACAGGGACACGCAGCCTGTCCCCTCCTGTCACTACACACACACACACACACACACACACACACACACACACACACACACACACACACACACAGGGACACGCAGCCTGTCACTGAACACACAGGGACACGCAGCCTGTCACTGAACACACAGGGACACGCAGCCTGTCACTGAACACACAGGGACACGCAGCCTGTCACTGAACACACCGAGACACGCAGCCTGTCACTGAACACACAGGGACACGCAGCCTGTCACTGAACACACAGGGACACGCAGCCTGTCACTGAACACACAGGGACACGCAGCCTGTCACTGAACACACAGGGACACGCAGCCTGTCCCCTCCAGTCACTGCACACACACACACACACACAGGGACACGCAGCCTGTCCCCTCCAGTCACTGCACACACACACAGGGACACACAGCCTGTCCCCTCCTGTCACTGCACACACACACACACACACACAGGGACACACAGCCTGTCCCCTCCTGTCACTGCACACACACACAGGGACACACAGCCTGTCCCCTCCTGTCACTGCACACACACACACACACACACAGGGACACGCAGCCTGTCCCCTCCAGTCACTGCACACACACACAGGGACACACAGCCTGTCCCCTCCTGTCACTGCACACACACACACACACAGGGACACGCAGCCTGTCCCCTCCTATCACTGCACACACACACACACACAGCCTGTCCCCTCCTGTCACTGCACACACACACACAGGGACACACAGCCTGTCCCTTCCTGTCACTGCACACAGGGACACGCAGCCTGTCCCCTCCTGTCACTGCACACACACACACAGCCTGTCCCCTCCTGTCACTGCACACACACACACAGGGACACGCAGCCTGTCCCCTCCTGTCACTGCACACACACACACAGCCTGTCCCCTCCTGTCACTGCACACACACACACAGGGACACGCAGCCTGTCCCTTCCTGTCACTGCACACACACACACACACACAGGGACACACAGCCTGTCCCTTCCTGTCACTGCACACACACACACACACACAGGGACACGCAGCCTGTCCCCTCCTGTCACTGCGCACACACACAGGAACACGCAGCCTGTCCCCTCCTGTCACTGCACACACACACACAGCCTGTCCCCTCCTGTCACTGCACACACACACACAGGGACACACAGCCTGTCCCTTCCTGTCACTGCACACAGGGACACGCAGCCTGTCCCCTCCTGTCACTGCACACACACACACAGCCTGTCCCCTCCTGTCACTGCACACACACACACAGGGGCACGCAGCCTGTCCCTTCCTGTCACTGCGCACACACACAGGGACACACAGCCTGTCCCTTCCTGTCACTGCACACACACACACACAGGGACACGCAGCCTGTCCCCTCCTGTCACTGCACACACACACACACACAGGGACACACAGCCTGTCCCCTCCTGTCACTGCACACACACACAGGGACACGCAGCCTGTCCCCTCCTGTCACTGCACACACACACACACACAGGGACACACAGCCTGTCCCTTCCTGTCACTGCACACACACAGGAACACACAGCCTGTCCCCTCCTGTCACTGCACACACACAGGGGCACGCAGCCTGTCCCCTCCTGTCACTGCACACACACACACAGCCTGTCCCCTCCTGTCACTGCACACACACACACAGGGGCACGCAGCCTGTCCCTTCCTGTCACTGCGCACACACACAGGGACACACAGCCTGTCCCTTCCTGTCACTGCACACACACAGGGACACACAGCCTGTCCCTTCCTGTCACTGCACACACACAGGAACACACAGCCTGTCCCTTCCTGTCACTGCACACACACACAGGGACACGCAGCCTGTCCCCTCCTGTCACTGCACACACACACACACACACACAGCCTGTCCCTTCCTGTCACTGCGCACACACACACAGCCTGTCCCCTCCTGTCACTGCACACACACACAGGGACACACAGCCTGTCCCCTCCTGTCACTGCACACACACAGGGACACACAGCCTGTCCCCTCCTGTCACTGCACACACACACACACAGGGACACGCAGCCTGTCCCCTCCTGTCACTGCACACACACACACACACAGGGACACACAGCCTGTCCCCTCCTGTCACTGCACACACACACACACACAGGGACACGCAGCCTGTCCCCTCCTGTCACTGCACACACACACACAGCCTGTCCCCTCCTGTCACTGCACACACACACAGGGGCACGCAGCCTGTCCCCTCCTGTCACTGCACACACACACAGGGACACGCAGCCTGTCCCCTCCTGTCACTGCACACACACACACACACACACACAGGGACACACAGCCTGTCCCCTCCTGTCACTGCACACACACAGGGACACGCAGCCTGTCCCCTCCTGTCACTGCACACACACACACACAGCCTGTCCCCTCCTGTCACTGCACACACACACAGGGACACGCAGCCTGTCCCCTCCTGTCACTGCACACAGGCACAGTGTTTATTTGCTTGTGATTGTTTTCGTGGAAATTTTAACCTAACCTGTTTTTTTTAATTTCTCCTCAGAAGAAACAGTCTTTTGTTCACAAAACAAAGCAGAAGTTGCCACCGAGTCAGGTGGGTGACGCGTCTGTGGGCAGTGAGTGTGCTGAGCTTGTCCTGCTCCCGCCGTGTCAGTGCCTGTTTTCTTCCTGCCTGTTCCTTGTGCTGCTTTCAGCCATGGCTTCTTCTCCGCTTGCACCGTCGCTGTATGTGCGTCTCCATCCCCCAGCGGCACCGCCAGCACTTACTAACTCTCTTCTCATCAGAAGTCTTGTTAAATCAGATTGCTGCTCTTCCGCCGCCCAGCCTGCATGGCTCTCCTCCCCCTCACCCACCCACCACAGCCTCTCCTTCCTCCTCTTGTGTCTGCTCCCAGCAGAGCACTGGTACAGCCCAATCTACTCACCTGACCTGTCTTCCATTTTGTTTCCATCTTCCCTTTGTTGCTTCTCTTTATTTTGCCTCTTGCTGACCTATCCTTGTCTCACAGCATTTCTCAGGCCGCCGTAAGAACCGGAAGTGTGGGGCGTGTGAGGCCTGCCTGCAGAAGGTGGACTGTGGCGAGTGTGACTTCTGCCAGGACAAGCCCAAATTTGGTGGCCGCAACCTTAAACGGCAGAAATGCCGCTGGCGCCAGTGCCTGCGCTTTGCCATGGTGGGTCCTGCGGACGCTTAGTGTCTGGCCCGAGCTGCAAGGGGCCATTTTCTGCCAGTTGTGTGTTTGCACCGGCCTTCCCTTGGCTTTTACCTTGTACTCTTTCCCAGCCCATCGTGGCACAGCTGGTGTTTTTGCCTTAAGTTGATCACCGCTCACCTCCCAACAGCTAAAGCCCAGAGCGTCCCACACCGGGGGGGGCAGGGGAAGCAGAGTGCTGATACCTTCACTGCGCGCTCGCGAGAGGATTCGGGACCTAGAGGGGGGGGGGAGACCCTGTGTGATTCTGCGGGGGGGGGGGGGGCAGGGGAAGCAGAGTGCTGATACATACACCGCGCGCTCTTGAGAGGATTCGGGAGCTGGAGGGGGGGGGGAGACCCTGTGTGATACTGCGGGGGGGACGGGGACCCTGTGTGATACTGCGGGGGGGGGGGAGACCCTGTGTGATACTGCGGGGGGGGGGGGCAGGGGAAGCAGAGTGCTGATACATACACCGCGCGCTCTTGAGAGGATTCGGGAGCTGGAGGGGGGGGGGGGGGGAGACCCTGTGTGATACTGCGGGGGGGGGGGCAGGGGAAGCAGAGTGCTGATACATACACCGTGCGCTCGCGAGAGGATTCGGGAGCTGGAGGAGGGGGGGAGACCCTGTGTGATACTGCGGGGGGGGGGGACCCTGTGTGATACTGCGGGGGGGGGGGGGGAGACCCTGTGTGATACTGCGGGGGGGGGGACCCTGTGTGATACTGCAGGGGGGTGGGGGGAGACCCTGTGTGATACTGCGGGGGGGGGAGACCCTGTGTGATACTGCAGGGGGGGGGAGACCCTGTGTGATATTGCGGGCGGGGGGGAGACCCTGTGTGATACTGTGGGGAGGGGGGGAGACCCTGTGTGATACTGCGGGGAGGGGGGGAGACCCTGTGTGATACTGCGGGGGGGGGACCCTGTGTGATACTGCGGGGGGGGGGGAGACCCTGTGTGATACTGCGGGGGGGGGGAGGGGCAGGGGAAGCAGAGTGCTGATACATACACCGCGCGCTCGCGAGAGGATTCGGGAGCTGGAGGAGGGGGGGGAGACCCTGTGTGATACTGCGGGGGGGGGGGCCCTGTGTGATACTGCGGGGGGGGGGGGAGACCCTGTGTGATACTGCGGGGGGGGACCCTGTGTGATACTGCAGGGGGGTGGGGGGAGACCCTGTGCGATATTGCGAGGTGAGGGGAGACCCTGTGTGATATTGCGAGGTGAGGGGAGACCCTGTGTGATATTGCGAGGTGAGGGGGAGACCCTGTGTGATACTGCGGGGGGGGGGGAGACCCTGTGTGATATTGCGAGGTGAGGGGGAGACCCTGTGTGATACTGCGGGCGGGGGGGAGACCCTGTGTGATACTGCGGGGGGGTGGGGGGAGACCCTGTGTGATACTGCGGGGGGGTGGAGACCCTGTGTGATACTGCGGGGGTGGAGACCCTGTGTGATACTGCGGGGGGGGGGAGACCCTGTGTGATACTGCGGGGGGGGGGGGAGACCCTGTGTGATACTGCGGGGGGGAGACCCTGTGTGATACTGCAGGAGGGGGGGGACCCTGTGTGATACTGCGGGGGGAGGGGGAGACCCTGTGTGATACTGCAGGAGGGGACGGGGACCCTGTGTGATACTGCAGGAGGGGGGGGGGGGACCCTGTGTGATACTGCAGGAGGGGGGGACCCTGTGTGATACTGCAGGAGGGGGGGGAGGGACCCTGTGTGATACTGCAGGGGGGGGGGGGACCCTGTGTGATACTGCGCTGTCCCTGGGGGGGGGGGTCGACCCTGTGTGATACTGCGCTGTCCCCAGGGGGGGGGGAGACCCTGTGTGATACTGCGCTGTCCCCGGAGGGGGGGGGGGGGGGAGGCTGTGTGGGCAGTTAGGCGTGCCCTGCTGCCGGAGTCACTGATGGAAGAGCAGTCCAGGCTGGCCTCCTCTATTGCACAGAAACAGCTGCTGTCTCAGCACTGGAGCAGGGGGCCATTACTGTGTCGGAGAGGGGGCAGTACAAACCGTGTGCTCTGTGCTATCTTACGCGGTGGCGGTGTGAGAGGCGGCGGCGGTGTGAGAGGCGGCGGCGATGTGAGAGGCGGCGACGGTGTGAGAGGCGACGGCGACGGTGTGAGAGGCGGCGGCGACGGTGTGAGAGGCGGCGGCGGCGGTGTGAGAGGCGGCGGCGGCGGCGGTGTGAGAGGCGGCGGCGGTGTGGGAGGCGGCGGCGGTGTGAGAGGCGGCGGCGGCGTGAGAGGCGGCGGCGGTGTGGGAGGCGGCGGCGGCGTGAGAGGCAGCGGCGGAGGTGTGAGAGGCGGCGGCGGCGGTGGGAGAGGCGGCGGCGGTGTGAGAGGGGGCGGCGGCGGTGTGAGAGGGCGGCGGCGGTGTGAGAGGGGGCGGCGGCGGTGTGAGAGGGGGCGGCGGCGGTGGGAGAGGGGGCGGCGGTGGGAGAGGCGGCGGCGGTGTTAGAGGGGGCGGCGGCGGTGTGAGAGGGGGCGGTGGGAGAGGCGGCGGCGGTGGGAGAGGCGGAGGTGTGAGAGGCGGCGGCGGTGGGAGAGGCGGCGCCGGTGGGAGAGGCGGCGGCGGTGGAAGAGGCGGCGGCGGTGGGAGAGGCGGCGCCGGTGGGAGAGGCGGCGGCGGTGTGAGAGGGGGCGGCGGCGGTGGGAGAGGCGGCGGCAGTGGGAGAGGCGGCGGCGGTGGGAGAGGCGGAGGTGTGAGAGGCGGCGGCGGTGGGAGAGGCGGCGCCGGTGGGAGAGGCGGCGGCGGTGGAAGAGGCGGCGGCGGTGGGAGAGGCGGCGCCGGTGGGAGAGGCGGCGGCGGTGTGAGAGGGGGCGGCGGCGGTGGGAGAGGCGGCGGCAGTGGGAGAGGCGGCGGCGGTGGGAGAGGCGGCGGTGTGAGAGGGGGCGGCGGTGTGAGAGGGGGCGGCGGTGGGAGAGGCGGCGGCGGTGGGAGAGGCGGCGGCGGTGGGAGAGGCGGCGGCGGTGGGAGAGGGGGCGGCGGTGGGAGAGGCGGCGGCGGTGGGAGAGGCGGCGGCGGCGGTGTGAGAGGGGGCGGCGGTGTGAGAGGGGGCGGCGGTGGGAGAGGGGGCGGCGGTGGGAGAGGGGGCGGCGGTGGGAGAGGCGGCGGCGGTGGGAGAGGCGGCGGCGGTGGGAGAGGCGGCGGTGGGAGAGGCGGCTGGGGGCTCCCTGTACAAGGTCTGTGATTCAATGCTAGGACCTTTCATTAAATCGAATATCTTACCGGGCACCAAACCTGTACGCATAGAGATCCTCATAAAAAGAAGTGCACTTGTGGGGAAGTGGGGAGTATACTGCACATATTCTGGTCATGCCCCAAAATCCAACAAACATGGACAGAAGTGTTCACCCTAATACACAAGATACTAGAAATCTCTGTCCCACATGACCCAGTATATATATTACTAGGAAAACCAATGGCTAATATCTCCAAAAAAAAGCTAGAGTAATATCCCAAATTTTAAACGCTACATGGTGTACAATTGCCAAAAATTGGAAACAACCAGCCCCCCCATCCCTAAATCAAATAAACAACAAAATTTGGCATATAGTCTATATGGAAAAACTCTCAGCCTATCTGAACGGCTCCACCTCGCAATTCCCTGAGATTTGGGCTCCCTGGTTCCGCCATGCAGGTATATCCCATATATAGACTAGAATGCTTTGAACAGAGTGATACATGTGGTATTTAAATTGTCGAATACAGTGCGATATTGGTACAAATGCTACCCCTTCCCCCCCCTCCCCCGTTCTCCCTCCTCTCTATTGTCCCACAACCAGTTTATTTGTATTACTGTACCCCCTTTTCCTTTGTGTAGTATGTTGTGTTTACCTCATTTTGTATGTTTGAAAATGCTCAATAAAAACTTAAGTAATAAAAAAAAAAAAAATAAGTGCACATAATGGTACCGAACGGGTCAATAAAAAGGCAAAATGAGTCGCTTATTAAAGGCGAAGAACAGTGTATGGGCCCATAGGACTTTCCTCCGGAACGGTGTGGCGGCTCCTACAGACAGAAATGTCTGCTCCTGTCTTCAGTAAGTCATTGTACCATTCCTAATTGAGTTCTGGGGACTATTGTGCGGATTCCCTGCTCGGGGCTCACATCTGTCGCGTGACCGCGATATGACACAAGGAAAGCCTCACACAATGTGTAATGTAGTTTCAGTTTGTACCTAGTAGTCCAGTAACGATCATCTCCGGAACCAGACTATGCACGGAGCCACTGCCTTGGCTGGGGGCTCACACTGTGAGAGCTGCAGAGTCGGAGAGCAGCTGTGTGAAAGGTCACAATGAGAGGACCTGCTAATAAGTATGATTGTAACAAAGTGATACATTAGTGATCCGAGGGATGAGGAGCAGCTGTGTGCTCTGCTCCTCTTGTACTCTCTGTAGGTGTGTGGCTGCTAGGTAAAGACATGAGCTTTGATTTGTAGCATGTATTTAACATCTTTTAACTTTTTCCCCACCAGGAGAAGAACATCCCAGCCTTCCACAAGTCTTCCAAGCACCCCATGCTGCTGGAGAGGATCAAGAGAGAGGCCGCCGGAGAACCTGATGCAGACTCTGAGGACATGGAGGCACAGGTAAGCGGGCGCTGCTCGGCGTGGCGCTGCTCGGCGTGGCGGATAATGAGTCATTGGGAGCAGCATGTTTACGCTCACACAAACCAGTGAAAAAGGGATATCTCATGTAAGTATGTGCCTCCTTCCAGCAGCAGGACCCCAACACGGAGCCTCTCTCACCCCTCAGGGTCCCAGTCATTAAACTGGAACGGATGGAGCAGAGAAACGGACATTACCTGTCTGCAGATGTAAGCATTGTGTGGGCGGGCGTGGGTGCTCACAGGTGGGCGCGTGTGCACGTGTTGGAGTGTGGGCACGCGTGTGGGGGGTGGGGGTGGTGTGACCTCGGTAACATTCTTATTTAAGGCTGGGTTGTTGCTTTGGTCAGTCTCCTGGCAGTAATGGTGGTGATACAGAGCGGGAGTGTCCCCGTTACGTTCTGTGAATTGATGCGCTATTTCTGATTGGCTAATGGCCGTGGTACCTGATTAGGATACGGCTGCTGGTGCTGTGGGAAGACGCGGCTCCCTGTAACGTTCTGCGCGCTCCTTCCTTGTGCAGGAATTACACCACAGCCACGTGCGCGACATTATGGCCGCTTCCAGGGCAATAAAGCAGGAGATGGGGGAGGCCAGCAGCACCTGTGAGGAGAGCGAGCCGCTGGTAAGAGTTGGGTGACTCGGATAGTGTGTGTGTGACACTGTGTGTGTGACACTGTGTGTGTGACACTGTGTGTGACTGTGTGTGACTGTGTGTGACTGTGTGTGTGTGACACTGTGTGTGACACTGTGTGTGTGACTGTGTGTGACTGTGTGTGACACTGTGTGACACTGTGTGACACTGTGTGACACTGTGTGACACTGTGTGACACTGTGTGACACTGTGTGACACTGTGTGACACTGTGTGTACACAGCTGCTGATATAGTGGAGCACGTGGCTCCTGCTATTGCCGCTTTCTGCCTCTCGGGCCGGCCGGCGGGGGTCTCTGCCTCTCGGGCCGGCCGGCGGGGGTCTCTGCCTCTCGGGCTCGGCCGGCGGGGGTCTCTGCCTCTCGGGCCGGCCGGCGGGGGTCTCTGCCTCTCGGGCTCGGCCGGCGGGGGTCTCTGCCTCTCGGGCTCGGCCGGCGGGGGTCTCTAAAACAGAAAAGACGGTGCAAAACAGCGCTAAAAAACATAAACCCCTAATGGGACGATTAATGAAGAGTGGCAGCCAGACAAAAACTAACTGTACAGTCAGTAACTCAGCATAGAAAGGAAAAAAGATGATGTCGGCGCCAATTATAATAGTGAAATTAATTCAAACCATATGGTGGATAGTCCAAATCAAAGTCCTTTGGTGATTGATGATGGAAGATGAGCAAAATGCAGATTCCCTCCAAGACGTGATATATGAAAAATAAAATGAGAAAATTATAGTGCAGTATGTCAGTAATGTGGACATAAAAACATATAACACTAACAACATACAACATACAAGACAGACTAACAACAGCAACAAGCCAGAGTGAAAATAATAAAAAAAAGATATTTATTAACAACTAGTGCAGGATTCCGGAGGGTATCACACACCAATCCGGGGGGGGGGGGGGGGTAAAATCGTTACCCTACTCACAGAATAAAGGATATTAGAAAGCAGCAGGACTGGAAACACTTTCGGTGGATCAAAGATGGCGACCGGAGCTCTCTCTGGCGTCCCCACGTGTGGCAGGTGCTGTGTGGAGCTTCAAAGACGCAGGAACAGTGATGCTGCTGCGCGAACGCAGCGTCACGCTCTCTCCTCCTGCCGGTCTCCTATTCTCCTGCTCTGTGTGTGTAGATCCTCCCCCTCACCTCCGGCCGGGTGGTGTACTCCCCAACTCCAGAAATCAGTTGCTTCTAAAAACGGTATCTTCCCAACGCGTTTCGTGCGCATGCGCGCACTTCTTCAAGGGAAGACCGGCAGGAGGAGAGAGCGTGACGCTGCGTTCGCGCAGCAGCATCACTGTTCTTGCGTCTTTGAAGCTCCACACAGCACCTGCCACACGTGGGGACGCCAGAGAGAGAGCTCCGGTCGCCATCTTTGATCCACCGAAAGTGTTTCCAGTCCTGCTGCTTTCTAATATCCTTTATTCTGTGAGTAGGGTAACGATTTTACCCCCCCCCCCCCCCGGATTGGTGTGTGATACCCTCCGGAATCCTGCATTAGTTGTTAATAAATATCTTTTTTTTTATTATTTTCACTCTGGCTTGTT
Source organism: Ascaphus truei (assembly GCF_040206685.1). Lineage (NCBI taxonomy): Eukaryota > Metazoa > Chordata > Amphibia > Anura > Ascaphidae > Ascaphus > Ascaphus truei. The sequence goes on along the minus strand of NW_027454542.1, from coordinate 61,071 downwards.
GCTGTTGTTAGTCTGTCTTGTATGTTGTATGTTGTTAGTGTTATATGTTTTTATGTCCACATTACTGACATACTGCACTATAATTTTCTCATTTTATTTTTCATATATCACGTCTTGGAGGGAATCTGCATTTTGCTCATCTTCCATCATCAATCACCAAAGGACTTTGATTTGGACTATCCACCATATGGTTTGAATTAATTTCACTATTATAATTGGCGCCGACATCATCTTTTTTCCTTTCTACGGCGGGGGTCTCTGCCTCTCAGGCCGGCGGGGGTCTCTGCCCCTTTAGCTCTGTATTCACCTGTTTCCCCTATTTCCGTGCTGTGCAGAACCTGCATCGCTCTGTGAAGACTGAAGAGTTCATCATAGAAAGTGACGACATTGCGGAAGCGGATGAGAGCACCCCTGTGGTGAGCTAATGCTTGTATTGTGTTTCCTGCCATTGCTGCTGCATGCTGGGAGTGGCGTTACCTGTTAACACTTGTGTCCCTTCATGGTCCAGTTTACCTTTTTGTGTCAAACTGCTCTTGTGACCGAGACCATGTCTGTGCCACTCAGTCACCGCTGTGTCCTGTGATAACCCAATAGTGTGGCTCCCTCCTCTATCTGGAGACGTCCAGGTTCAGTGCGGCCTGCGAGACCTATGGATGCACATAAGAGTTGTGATGTAGTGTATTGTGGGGAAGCAGATGGTCTGTGCAGGTCTATCAGGGACATTGGTAAAGCGGGAAAGAAAGAGCACACTGTGGCGTGTGGGCACACACCTGGATCGCCGAGGAGGAGACATCCTATCTGCCTGCTGTGCCGGGGTGAGACGTGCGGCGGATGGAATTAAGCCTGCTGTGCCGGGGTGAGACGTGCGGCGGATGGAATTAAGCCTGCTGTGCCGGGGTGAGACGTGCGGCGGATTGGAATTAAGCCTGCTGTGCCGGGGTGAGACGTGCGGCGGATGGAATTAAGCCTGCTGTGCCGGGGTGAGACGTGCGGCGGATTGGAATAAAGCCTGCTGTGCCGGGGTGAGACGTGCGGCGGATGGAATAAAGCCTGCTGTGCCGGGGTGAGACGTGCGGCGGATGGAATTAAGCCTGCTGTGCCGGGGTGAGACGTGTGGCGGATTGGAATAAAGCCTGCTGTGCCGGGGTGAGACGTGCGGCGGGTTGGAATAAAGCCTGCTGTGCCGGGGTGAGACGTGCGGCGGATGGAATTAAGCCTGCTGTGCCGGGGTGAGACGTGCGGCGGATTGGAATTAAGCCTGTTGTGCCGGGGTGAGACGTGCGGCGGATGGAATTAAGCCTGCTGTGCCGGGGTGAGACGTGCGGCGGGTTGGAATTAAGCCTGCTGTGCCGGGGTGAGACGTGCGGCGGGTTGGAATAAAGCCTGCTGTGCCGGGGTGAGACGTGCGGCGGGTTGGAATTAAGCCTGCTGTGCCGGGGTGAGACGTGCGGCGGATGGAATAAAGCCTGCTGTGCCGGGGTGAGACGTGCGGCGGGTTGGAATTAAGCCTGCTGTGCCGGGGTGAGACGTGCGGCGGATTGGAATAAAGCCTGCTGTGCCGGGGTGAGACGTGCGGCGGATGGAATTAAGCCTGCTGTGCCGGGGTGAGACGTGCGGCGGATTGGAATTAAGCCTGTTGTGCCGGGGTGAGACGTGCGGCGGATGGAATTAAGCCTGCTGTGCCGGGGTGAGACGTGCGGCGGATGGAATTAAGCCTGCTGTGCCGGGGTGAGACGTGCGGCGGGTTGGAATAAAGCCTGCTGTGCCGGGGTGAGACGTGCGGCGGATGGAATTAAGCCTGCTGTGCCGGGGTGAGACGTGCGGCGGATGGAATAAAGCCTGCTGTGCCGGGGTGAGACGTGCGGCGGATGGAATTAAGCCTGCTGTGCCGGGGTGAGACGTGCGGCGGATGGAATTAAGCCTGCTGTGCCGGGGTAAGACGTGCGGCGGATTGGAATTAAGCCTGCTGTGCCGGGGTGAGACGTGCGGCGGGTTGGAATAAAGCCTGCTGTGCCGGGGTGAGACGTGCGGCGGGTTGGAATTAAGCCTGCTATGCCGGGGTGAGACGTGCGGCGGATGGAATAAAGCCTGCTGTGCCGGGGTGAGACGTGCGGCGGGTTGGAATTAAGCCTGCTGTGCCGGGGTGAGACGTGCGGCGGATTGGAATAAAGCCTGCTGTGCCGGGGTGAGACGAGCGGCGGATGGAATTAAGCCTGCTGTGCCGGGGTGAGACGTGCGGCGGATTGGAATTAAGCCTGTTGTGCCGGGGTGAGACGTGCGGCGGATGGAATTAAGCCTGCTGTGCCGGGGTGAGACGTGCGGCGGATGGAATTAAGCCTGCTGTGCCGGGGTGAGACGTGCGGCGGGTTGGAATAAAGCCTGCTGTGCCGGGGTGAGACGTGCGGCGGATGGAATTAAGCCTGCTGTGCCGGGGTGAGACGTGCGGCGGATGGAATAAAGCCTGCTGTGCCGGGGTGAGACGTGCGGCGGATGGAATTAAGCCTGCTGTGCCGGGGTGAGACGTGCGGCGGATGGAATTAAGCCTGCTGTGCCGGGGTGAGACGTGCGGCGGATTGGAATTAAGCCTGCTGTGCCGGGGTGAGACGTGCGGCGGGTTGGAATAAAGCCTGCTGTGCCGGTGTGAGACGTGCGGCGGATTGGAATTAAGCCTGCTGTGCCGGGGTGAGACGTGCGGCGGATTGGAATTAAGCCTGTTGTGCCGGGGTGAGACGTGTGGCGGATTGGAATTAAACCTGCTGTGCCGGGGTGAGACGTGCGGCGGATTGGAATAAAGCCTGCTGTGCCGGGGTGAGACGTGTGGCGGATTGGAATAAAGCCTGTTGTGCCGGGGTGAGACGTGCGGCGGATGGAATTAAGCCTGCTGTGCCGGGGTGAGACGTGCGGCGGGTTGGAATTAAGCCTGTTGTGCCGGGGTGAGACGTGTGGCGGATGGAATTAAGCCTGCTGTGCCGGGGTGAGACGTGCGGCGGATTGGAATAAAGCCTGCTGTGCCGGGGTGAGACGTGTGGCGGATTGGAATAAAGCCTGCTGTGCCGGGGTGAGACGTGTGGTGGATTGGAATTAAGCCTGCTGTGCCGGTGTGAGACGTGCGGCGGGTTGGAATAAAGCCTGCTGTGCCGGGGTGAGACGTGTGGCGGATTGGAATAAAGCCTGCTGTGCCGGTGTGAGACGTGCGGCGGGTTGGAATAAAGCCTGCTGTGCCGGGGTGAGACGTGTGGCGGATTGGAATAAAGCCTGCTGTGCCGGTGTGAGACGTGCGGCGGGTTGGAATAAAGCCTGCTGTGAAACCTGCGTCTTCGGTGAATAACAAATACAATTGAAGTCTGAGCAAAGAAGGACGAAGTTTAAAGAGCTAATCAGAAGCTGCGGGGGCATCGAGGTGAAGGTACATTGCCAAAGAAGAGGTAACTAGCGCAGAGAAGGACGGACGCTGTCGCCGCAAGAGATTTGCAAGCAGACTCGGTCAAAATCAGAAACCAGCAGCTGAGGGTCGCGGTAATGCTGATAGGAGTCTGTGAGTAAACGACTGTGTAAAAACCGTTACCGGCACAAGTACCTATAAAATCGCCCTATGCAGCACTGACATTGCCAACAAACTAATCACCACAGCTATCGGTAGAGAATCATTCTACATGTTAATAATATATATATCTTCTTGGTGAAATGACTCCAACATTTCTAATTGAATATACAAACATCTTTAAGAAGAAACTACAGAAAACCCCGGGGTACCAGCACACAGCTGTATCTGGTGTACAAACTCACACAGACTCCAATGTATATCTCCCTGCACAAAAGGGATCAATACACAGAGAGGTGTCTACTGTGTTCAACATCAGCACACACTGCGATCCGCCTGCGGGAGCACTGCGGGAACACAGCGGGGGCACCGCGGGAACACAGCGGGGGCACCGCGGGAACACTGCGGGGGCACTGCGGGAACACTGCGATCCGCCCGCGGGAACACTGCGGGAGCACCGCGGGGGCACTGCGGGAACTGGCCGTTCCTGAAATACAGAGGGGTTACATGTTTTCAGAGACAGTCCAAATGTTGGACACAATGTTTTATTATTTTAACGTATGTGTAATTAAGCGGGTGTGATTAAGCTTAATCAGGTTATAAGGTTCTATATATAATACACGCCCACACAGGGGAGCTCCTTTTGTGTGCTTATTTTAGTATATTTTAATAAATGATATTTGTCTTAAATCAGCATATTGCTTATTCTGATGGAAACGTGGCACACCGTGGCACTTATAGATTCCATCCGTGATATTTCTGCGCCCGAGTGTTTTTTCCTTCTAGCACATTCTGTGGAGGTGTGAGATCCTTCACTTCACTTGGGCAGCAAAATATCTCACTTTATCTGTTATATATCATTTAATTCCACATTTTAGCGCCTTGGTTTCTCTCTTGAACATTGGTAAAGCGGTCTCTTGCATAGCAATGTGTGGTGTGAGAGGGCAGAGACGCCTAGTCACTGTTCTGATTCTTTTTTCAGATCATGGAGATTTTCAGCCTGGGCTCCTTCCAAGCCACGAGCAGCTTGGACAGCTTGTTGCAAGAGTTCATGAGTGAGCTGAACGAGATCCCCCTGCCAGCTCACTGGGAGGTGCAGGCACACCGAGGCCCAAACCTACAGCTGGTGCAGCGCTCCAGACTCTCCACCATGGCGGACACTGTCATCCACATTCAGCCAGGACTCCACTTTCATGTGGTGGTGAGAGGTCAGCTCGTCCCTTCCTTTCATGAACTGTACACCAACCACCCAAGCCGTCTGACCACCGTGGATGACGTGGTTGAGCTGATATGTGATCTGGAAGCTTATCAGCTATGCGATGGGCATCCCCAGAATGCCCTGCGCTCCCCAGAGTGTCGCGTGTTGGTGTACGAGGAGCGCTGCGCCCAGTGCTGCACAATTCCCTGGCCGTCGGGCAGTGATCTATGAGTGAGGGGAGGGTGCAGGGCTCGGGGACAGGCGGGGGCTTTCACACTGACAGATGCTAACGGAGGAGACAGAATTGTGGGAATTTGGGACACGGAGAAGGGAATGCGGGTTAGGGCTAAGAGCTTTGGATGAGAAGGGAGGGTTAGATTTAATGAGTAGCGTTAGCTCAGCGCCATGGGTCAGTAACTCCTCCAGTGCCAGAGCAGCCTGCAATGTGCTGTTATTGAGGCACTTCAAGGGTTAATACTCTATAATCTGAGCCATCCCCTGGGCTACGATATTTGGGATCCGGCCACCCAACGGTAGCCCCATATAAGCCATGTCCCTTGTTGAGGTGAAGGCGTGTTTTCCTGCATAGATCTGGCAGTGCTGTACAGGGATACAGCTTGTTCTGTTATTACCTGAAGGAGCCGGGATATGTTACTACCGTAACTGAGCAGCCTCGGCACAGACACAAGGTTTGAGGGGCAGGAAACGCCGCCGCAGGTGTCCCTGGACCGTGATCGGCCGCAAGGTGTTTCTGAGTATCTCCGAATGAAAGAACTGGGAGTGGTGGTGGGGGGGGGTATGTATATACGGGCTACTAAGGGAAAGAGGCGATGCCATAGGTGAGGCATTCTGTATACATGCTGCATCCACAAGATTAGCTGACGCATTTGCCAGTTTCCTCCAGGGAAAGGGCGCAGGTTAGGGGTGTACAATGAGACACTTTCGGCAGAGGAGATGTGAGCCGTCAGCAGCACTGTGAGTCTGTGATTAGCAGGGCGGCCTGGGCAGGGTTAGGGGGGCCGTGCTGGGAGTCTCTGATTAGCAGGAGGGCCTGAGCGGAGTTAGAGGGGGCCGTGCTGTGTCTGATTAGCAGGGCGGCCTGGGCAGAGTTAGGGGGGCCGTGCTGGGAGTCTCTGATTAGCAGGAGGGCCTGGGCAGGGTTAGGGGGGCTGGGCTGTGAGTCTGATTAGCAGGAGGGGTGGCGATGCATAGAGAATCCAGGTACCTTCAGTTTAAACAGGCATGTTGGGGGTCAGAATTCAGACACACAGCTTTTTATTTTCTACACTGGAAGAAACTGAGGCTGGGCCACAGATATAAAGTTATTAAAAAACAAAAATGCTTAAAAAAATAAATCACTTGTCTGAAAACCGCATTTTCAGATTAATTTAGGGTTGTTGTTTTTTTCAACTTCTTTTTAGTATTTGTTTTTTATTTTCACTACTTTAGTTGGGCAGCAGAAACCCATAACATTGTTTTAAATGCTGTATAACCAGTCTTCCTTTGCCTCGCCTGCGCTCTGTGCTGGGGCACCCCGCTCGGGCAGAGCCTCGCCTCACCCTGGGTGCTGGGGCAGAGCCTCGCCTCACCCTGGGTGCTGGGGCAGAGCCTCGCCTCACCCTGGGTGCTGGGGCAGAGCCTCGCCTCACCCTGGGTGCTGGGGCAGAGCCTCGCCTCACCCTGGGTGCTGGGGCAGAGCCTCGCCTCACCCTGGGTGCTGGGGCAGAGCCTCGCCTCACCCTGGGTGCTGGGGCAGAGCCTCGCCTCGCCCTGGGTGCTGGGGCAGAGCCTCGCCTCGCCCTGGGTGCTGGGGCAGAGCCTCGCCTCGCCCTGGGTGCTGGGGCAGAGCCTCGCCTCGCCCTGGGTCCTGGGGCAGAGCCTCGCCTCGCCCTGGGTGCTGGGGCAGAGCCTCGCCTCGCCCTGGGTGCTGGGGCAGAGCCTCGCCTCACCCTGGGTGCTGGGGCAGAGCCTCGCCTCACCCTGGGTGCTGGGGCAGAGCCTCGCCTCACCCTGGGTGCTGGGGCACCCCGCTCGGTCGGACCCTCGGATGAGCAGTAGAAACTGTAGCAGGTTGTTTCCCTTCTCCCATTGGCTCTTTGGAGAGTTGCTGCTCTATAAATAAAGGCGTGATCTTTACTGCTATCTTTATTACTTGGGCACACGCTGTGTGCGTTTCATTGTCGGGTACAGGAAACCTACTCACTGCTTTGTATTGGTCTAAAAACTTCAATCTCTGAACGTTCTCTAACGCACCTTCCCAGGGAGGCCTCTAACGCACCTTCCCAGGGAGGCCTCTAACGCACCTCCTTCCCAGGGAGGCCTCTAACGCACCTTCTCAGGGAGGCCTCTAACGCACCTTCCCAGGGAGGCCTCTAACGCAGCTCCTTCCCAGGGAGGCCTCTAACGCACCTCCTTCCCAGGGAGGCCTCTAACGCACCTTCTCAGGGAGGCCTCTAACGCACCTTCCCAGGGAGGCCTGTAACGCACCTTCCCAGGGAGGCCTGTAACGCACCTCCTTCCCAGGGAGGCCTGTAACGCACCTCCTTCCCAGGGAGGCCTGTAACGCACCTCCTTCCCAGGGAGGCCTGTAACGCACCTCCTTCCCAGGGAGGCCTGTAACGCACCTCCTTCCCAGGGAGGCCTGTAACGCACCTCCTTCCCAGGGAGGCCTGTAACGCACCACCTTCCCAGGGAGGCCTGTAACGCACCACCTTCCCAGGGAGGCCTGTAACGCACCACCTTCCCAGGGAGGCCTGTAACGCACCACCTTCCCAGGGAGGCCTGTAACGCACCTCCTTCCCAGGGAGGCCTGTAACGCACCTTCCCAGGGAGGCCTGTAACGCACCACCTTCCCAGGGAGGCCTGTAACGCACCTCCTTCCCAGGGAGGCCTGTAACGCACCTCCTTCCCAGGGAGGCCTGTAACGCACCTCCTTCCCAGGGAGGCCTGTAACGCACCACCTTCCCAGGGAGGCCTCTAACGCACCACCTTCCCAGGGAGGCCTCTAACGCACCTCCTTCCCAGGGAGGCCTGTAACGCACCTCCTTCCTGTAACGCACCTTCCCAGGGAGGCCTGTAACGCACCTCCTTCCCAGGGAGGCCTGTAACGCACCACCTTCCCAGGGAGGCCTCTAACGCACCACCTTCCCAGGGAGGCCTGTAACGCACCTCCTTCCCAGGGAGGCCTGTAACGCACCTCCTTCCCAGGGAGGCCTGTAACGCACCTCCTTCCCAGGGAGGCCTGTAACGCACCACCTTCCCAGGGAGGCCTGTAACGCACCACCTTCCCAGGGAGGCCTGTAACGCACCACCTTCCCAGGGAGGCCTGTAACGCACCACCTTCCCAGGGAGGCCTGTAACGCACCTCCTTCCCAGGGAGGCCTGTAACGCACCTTCCCAGGGAGGCCTGTAACGCACCACCTTCCCAGGGAGGCCTGTAACGCACCTCCTTCCCAGGGAGGCCTGTAACGCACCTCCTTCCCAGGGAGGCCTGTAACGCACCTCCTTCCCAGGGAGGCCTGTAACGCACCTCCTTCCCAGGGAGGCCTGTAACGCACCACCTTCCCAGGGAGGCCTGTAACGCACCACCTTCCCAGGGAGGCCTCTAACGCACCACCTTCCCAGGGAGGCCTCTAACGCACCACCTTCCCAGGGAGGCCTGTAACGCACCTCCTTCCCAGGGAGGCCTGTAACGCACCTCCTTCCCAGGGAGGCCTGTAACGCACCTCCTTCCCAGGGAGGCCTGTAACGCACCACCTTCCCAGGGAGGCCTGTAACGCACCTCCTTCCCAGGGAGGCCTGTAACGCACCTTCCCAGGGAGGCCTCTAACGCAGCTCCTTCCCAGGGAGGCCTGTAACGCACCTCCTTCCCAGGGAGGCCTCTAATGCAGCTCCTTCCCAGGGAGGCCTGTAACGCACCTTCCCAGGGAGGCCTGTAACGCAGCTCCTTCCCAGGGAGGCCTCTAACGCAGCTCCTTCCCAGGAAGGCCTCTAACGCACCTTCCCAGGGAGGTCTGTAACGCACCTTCCCAGGGAGGCCTGTAACGCACCTTCCCAGGGAGGCCTGTAACGCACCTCCTTCCCAGGGAGGCCTGTAACGCACCTCCTTCCCAGGGAGGCCTGTAACGCACCACCTTCCCAGGGAGGCCTCTAACGCACCTTCCCAGGGAGGCCTCTAACGCACCACCTTCCCAGGGAGGCCTCTAACGCACCTCCTCCCCAGGGAGGCCTGTAACGCACCTCCTTCCCAGGGAGGCCTGTAACGCACCACCTTCCCAGGGAGGCCTCTAACGCACCTCCTTCCCAGGGAGGCCTGTAACGCACCTCCTTCCCAGGGAGGCCTGTAACGCACCTCCTTCCCAGGGAGGCCTGTAACGCACCTCCTTCCCAGGGAGGCCTGCAACGCACCACCTTCCCAGGGAGGCCTGCAACGCACCACCTTCCCAGGGAGGCCTGTAACGCACCACCTTCCCAGGGAGGCCTCTAACGCACCTCCTTCCCAGGGAGGCCTGTAACGCACCTCCTTCCCAGGGAGGCCTGTAACGCACCACCTTCCCAGGGAGGCCTCTAACGCACCTTCCCAGGGAGGCCTCTAACGCACCACCTTCCCAGGGAGGCCTCTAACGCACCTCCTTCCCAGGGAGGCCTGTAACGCACCTCCTTCCCAGGGAGGCCTCTAACGCACCACCTTCCCAGGGGGGCCTCTAACGCACCTCCTTCCCAGGGAGGCCTGTAACGCACCTCCTTCCCAGGGAGGCCTCTAACGCACCACCTTCCCAGGGAGGCCTGTAACGCACCACTTTCCCAGGGAGGCTTGTAACGCACCTCCTTCCCAGGGAGGCCTGTAACGCACCACTTTCCCAGGGAGGCTTGTAACGCACCTCCTTCCCAGGGAGGCCTGTAACGCACCTCCTTCCCAGGGAGGCCTGTAACGCACCTTCCCAGGGAGGCCTGTAACACACCACCTTCCCAGGGAGGCCTCTAACGCACCTCCTTCCCAGGGAGGCCTGTAACGCACCTCCTTCCCAGGGAGGCCTCTAACGCACCTTCCCAGGGAGGCCTGTAACGCACCTCCTTCCCAGGGAGGCCTCTAACGCACCTCCTTCCCAGGGAGGCCTCTAACGCACCTCCTTCCCAGGGAGGCCTGTGACGCACCTCCTTCCCAGGGAGGCCTGTAACGCACCTCCTTCCCAGGGAGGCCTCTAACGCACCTCCTTCCCAGGGAGGCCTGTAACGCACCTTCCCAGGGAGGCCTGTAACGCACCTTCCCAGGGAGGCCTGTAACGCACCTTCCCAGGGAGGCCTGTAACGCACCTCCTTCCCAGGGAGGCCTGTAACGCACCTCCTTCCCAGGGAGGCCTCTAACGCACCACCTTCCCAGGGAGGCCTGTAACGCACCACCTTCCCAGGGAGGCCTCTAACGCACCACCTTCCCAGGGAGGCCTCTAACGCACCACCTTCCCAGGGAGGCCTGTAACGCACCTCCTTCCCAGGGAGGCCTGTAACGCACCTCCTTCCCAGGGAGGCCTGTAACGCACCTCCTTCCCAGGGAGGCCTGTAACGCACCACCTTCCCAGGGAGGCCTGTAACGCACCTCCTTCCCAGGGAGGCCTGTAACGCACCTTCCCAGGGAGGCCTCTAACGCAGCTCCTTCCCAGGGAGGCCTGTAACGCACCTCCTTCCCAGGGAGGCCTCTAATGCAGCTCCTTCCCAGGGAGGCCTCTAACGCACCTTCCCAGGGAGGCCTGTAACGCACCTTCCCAGGGAGGCCTGTAACGCAGCTCCTTCCCAGGGAGGCCTCTAACGCAGCTCCTTCCCAGGAAGGCCTCTAACGCACCTTCCCAGGGAGGTCTGTAACGCACCTTCCCAGGGAGGCCTGTAACGCACCTTCCCAGGGAGGCCTGTAACGCACCTCCTTCCCAGGGAGGCCTGTAACGCACCTCCTTCCCAGGGAGGCCTGTAACGCACCACCTTCCCAGGGAGGCCTCTAACGCACCTTCCCAGGGAGGCCTCTAACGCACCACCTTCCCAGGGAGGCCTCTAACGCACCTCCTCCCCAGGGAGGCCTGTAACGCACCTCCTTCCCAGGGAGGCCTGTAACGCACCACCTTCCCAGGGAGGCCTCTAACGCACCTCCTTCCCAGGGAGGCCTGTAACGCACCTCCTTCCCAGGGAGGCCTGTAACGCACCTCCTTCCCAGGGAGGCCTGTAACGCACCTCCTTCCCAGGGAGGCCTGCAACGCACCACCTTCCCAGGGAGGCCTGCAACGCACCACCTTCCCAGGGAGGCCTGTAACGCACCACCTTCCCAGGGAGGCCTCTAACGCACCTCCTTCCCAGGGAGGCCTGTAACGCACCTCCTTCCCAGGGAGGCCTGTAACGCACCACCTTCCCAGGGAGGCCTCTAACGCACCTTCCCAGGGAGGCCTCTAACGCACCACCTTCCCAGGGAGGCCTCTAACGCACCTCCTTCCCAGGGAGGCCTGTAACGCACCTCCTTCCCAGGGAGGCCTCTAACGCACCACCTTCCCAGGGGGGCCTCTAACGCACCTCCTTCCCAGGGAGGCCTGTAACGCACCTCCTTCCCAGGGAGGCCTCTAACGCACCACCTTCCCAGGGAGGCCTGTAACGCACCACTTTCCCAGGGAGGCTTGTAACGCACCTCCTTCCCAGGGAGGCCTGTAACGCACCACTTTCCCAGGGAGGCTTGTAACGCACCTCCTTCCCAGGGAGGCCTGTAACGCACCTCCTTCCCAGGGAGGCCTGTAACGCACCTTCCCAGGGAGGCCTGTAACACACCACCTTCCCAGGGAGGCCTCTAACGCACCTCCTTCCCAGGGAGGCCTGTAACGCACCTCCTTCCCAGGGAGGCCTCTAACGCACCTTCCCAGGGAGGCCTGTAACGCACCTCCTTCCCAGGGAGGCCTCTAACGCACCTCCTTCCCAGGGAGGCCTCTAACGCACCTCCTTCCCAGGGAGGCCTGTGACGCACCTCCTTCCCAGGGAGGCCTGTAACGCACCTCCTTCCCAGGGAGGCCTCTAACGCACCTCCTTCCCAGGGAGGCCTGTAACGCACCTTCCCAGGGAGGCCTGTAACGCACCTTCCCAGGGAGGCCTGTAACGCACCTTCCCAGGGAGGCCTGTAACGCACCTCCTTCCCAGGGAGGCCTGTAACGCACCTCCTTCCCAGGGAGGCCTCTAACGCACCTTCCCAGGGAGGCCTCTAAAGCACCTTCCCAGGGAGGCCTCTAACGCACCACCTTCCCAGGGAGGCCTGTAACGCACCTCCTTCCCAGGGAGGCCTGTAACGCACCTCCTTCCCAGGGAGGCCTCTAACGCACCACCTTCCCAGGGAGGCCTCTAACGCACCTCCTTCTCAGGGAGGCCTCTAACGCACCACCTTCCCAGGGAGGCCTGTAACGCACCTCCTTCCCAGGGAGGCCTGTAACGCACCACCTTCCCAGGGAGGCCTGTAACGCACCTCCTTCCCAGGGAGGCCTCTAACGCACCTCCTTCCCAGGGAGGCCTCTAACGCACCTCCTTCCCAGGGAGGCCTCTAACGCACCTTCCCAGGGAGGCCTGTAACGCACCACCTTCCCAGGGAGGCCTGTAACGCACCTCCTTCCCAGGGAGGCCTCTAACGCAGCTCCTTCCCAGGGAGGCCTGTAACGCACCTCCTTCCCAGGGAGGCCTGTAACGCACCACCTTCCCAGGGAGGCCTCTAACGCACCACCTTCCCAGGGAGGCCTGTAACGCACCTCCTTCCCAGGGAGGCCTGTAACGCACCTCCTTCCCAGGGAGGCCTGTAACGCACCTTCCCAGGGAGGCCTGTAACGCACCTTCCCAGGGAGGCCTGTAACGCACCTTCCCAGGGAGGCCTGTAACGCACCACCTTCCCAGGGAGGCCTCTAACGCACCTCCTTCCCAGGGAGGCCTGTAACGCACCTCCTTCCCAGGGAGGCCTGTAACGCACCACCTTCCCAGGGAGGCCTGTAACGCACCACCTTCCCAGGGAGGCCTGTAACGCACCTTCCCAGGGAGGCCTGTAACGCACCACCTTCCCAGGGAGGCCTGTAACGCACCACCTTCCTAGGGAGGCCTGTAACGCACCACCTTCCCAGGGAGGCCTGTAACGCACCTCCTTCCCAGGGAGGCCTCTAACGCACCACCTTCCCAGGGAGGCCTGTAACGCACCACCTTCCCAGGGAGGCCTGTAACGCACCTCCTTCCCAGGGAGGCCTGTAACGCACCACCTTCCCAGGGAGGCCTGTAACGCACCTTCCCAGGGAGGCCTGTAACGCACCTCCTTCCCAGGGAGGCCTGTAACGCACCTTCCCAGGGAGGCCTGTAACGCACCTCCTTCCCAGGGAGGCCTCTAACGCACCACCTTCCCAGGGAGGCCTGTAACGCACCACCTTCCCAGGGAGGCCTGTAACGCACCTCCTTCCCAGGGAGGCCTGTAACGCACCACCTTCCCAGGGAGGCCTGTAACGCACCACCTTCCCAGGGAGGCCTCTAACGCACCACCTTCCCAGGGAGGCCTGTAACGCACCTCCTTCCCAGGGAGGCCTGTAACGCACCTCCTTCCCAGGGAGGCCTGTAACGCACCTCCTTCCCAGGGAGGCCTGTAACGCACCTTCCCAGGGAGGCCTGTAACGCACCACCTTCCCAGGGAGGCCTCTAACGCACCTCCTTCCCAGGGAGGCCTCTAACGCACCTCCTTCCCAGGGAGGCCTGTAACGCACCACCTTCCCAGGGAGGCCTCTAACGCACCTCCTTCCCAGGGAGGCCTGTAACGCACAACCTTCCCAGGGAGGCCTGAAACACACCACCTTCCCAGGGAGGCCTGTAACGCACCTTCCCAGGGAGGCCTGTAACGCACCACCTTCCCAGGGAGGCCTGTAACGCACCACCTTCCCAGGGAGGCCTGTAACGCACCACCTTCCCAGGGAGGCCTGTAACGCACCTCCTTCCCAGGGAGGCCTCTAACGCACCACCTTCCCAGGGAGGCCTGTAACGCACCACCTTCCCAGGGAGGCCTGTAACGCACCTCCTTCCCAGGGAGGCCTGTAACGCACCTTCCCAGGGAGGCCTGTAACGCACCTCCTTCCCAGGGAGGCCTCTAACGCACCACCTTCCCAGGGAGGCCTGTAACGCACCTCCTTCCCAGGGAGGCCTGTAACGCACCTCCTTCCCAGGGAGGCCTCTAACGCACCTCCTTCCCAGGGAGGCCTGTAACGCACAACCTTCCCAGGGAGGCCTGAAACACACCACCTTCCCAGGGAGGCCTGTAACGCACCTTCCCAGGGAGGCCTGTAACGCACCACCTTCCCAGGGAGGCCTGTAACGCACCATCTTCCCAGGGAGGCCTGTAACGCACCACCTTCCCAGGGAGGCCTGCAACGCACCTTCCCAGGGAGGCCTGTAACGCACCTTCCCAGGGAGGCCTGTAACGCACCTCCTTCCCAGGGAGGCCTGTAACGCACCTCCTTCCCAGAGAGGCCTGTAACGCACCTCCTTCCCAGGGAGACCTCTAACGCACCTTCCCAGGGAGGCCTGTAACGCACCTCCTTCCCAGGGAGGCCTCTAACGTACCTCCTTCCCAAGGAGGCCTGTAACGCACCACCTTCCCAGGGAGGCCTGTAACGCACCACCTTCCCAGGGAGGCCTGTAACGCACCACCTTCCCAGGGAGGCCTCTAACACACCTTCCCAGGGAGGCCTGTAACGCACCTCCTTCCCAGGGAGGCCTCTAACGTACCTCCTTCCCAAGGAGGCCTGTAACGCACCACCTTCCCAGGGAGGCCTGTAACGCACCACCTTCCCAGGGAGGCCTGTAACGCACCACCTTCCCAGGGAGGCCTCTAACACACCTTCCCAGGGAGGCCTGTAACGCACCTCCTTCCCAGGGAGGCCTGTAACGCACCACCTTCCCAGGGAGGCCTGTAACGCACCTTCCCAGGGAGGCCTGTAACGCACCTCCTTCCCAGGGAGGCCTGTAACGCACCTCCTTCCCAGGGAGGCCTGTAACGCACCACCTTCCCAGGGAGGCCTGTAACGCACCTTCCCAGGGAGGCCTGTAACGCACCTTCCCAGGGAGGCCTGTAACGCACCTTCCCAGGGAGGCCTGTAACGCACCTTCCCAGGGAGGCCTGTAACGCACCTTCCCAGGGAGGCCTCTAACGCACCACCTTCCCAGGGAGGCCTCTAACGCACCACCTTCCCAGGGAGGCCTGTAAAGCAACTTCCCAGGGAGGCCTGTAACGCACCTCCTTCCCAGGGAGGCCTCTAACGCACCACCTTCCCAGGGAGGCCTCTAACGCAGCTCCTTCCCAGGGAGGCCTGTAACGCACCACCTTCCCAGGGAGGCCTCTAACGCACCACCTTCCCAGGGAGGCCTGTAACGCACCACCTTCAAAGGGAGGCCTGTAACGCACCTCCTTCCCAGGGAGGCCTGTAACGCACCTTCCCAGGGAGGCCTGTAACGCACCTCCTTCCCAGGGAGGCCTGTAACGCACCTTCCCAGGGAGGCCTGTAACGCACCTTCCCAGGGAGGCCTGTAACGCACCTTCCCAGGGAGGCCTGTAACGCACCACCTTCCCAGGGAGGCCTCTAACGCACCTCCTTCCCAGGGAGGCCTGTAACGCACAACCTTCCCAGGGAGGCCTGTAACGCACCACCTTCCCAGGGAGGCCTGTAACGCACCTTCCCAGGGAGGCCTGTAACGCACCACCTTCCCAGGGAGGCCTGTAACGCACCACCTTCCCAGGGAGGCCTGTAACGCACCACCTTCCCAGGGAGGCCTGTAACGCACCTCCTTCCCAGGGAGGCCTCTAACGCACCACCTTCCCAGGGAGGCCTGTAACGCACCACCTTCCCAGGGAGGCCTGTAACGCACCTCCTTCCCAGGGAGGCCTGTAACGCACCACCTTCCCAGGGAGGCCTGTAACGCACCTTTCCAGGGAGGCCTGTAACGCACCTCCTTCCCAGGGAGGCCTGTAACGCACCTTCCCAGGGAGGCCTGTAACGCACCTCCTTCCCAGGGAGGCCTCTAACGCACCACCTTCCCAGGGAGGCCTGTAACGCACCTCCTTCCCAGGGAGGCCTGTAACGCACCTCCTTCCCAGGGAGGCCTGTAACGCACCACCTTCCCAGGGAGGCCTCTAACGCACCACCTTCCCAGGGAGGCCTGTAACGCACCTCCTTCCCAGGGAGGCCTGTAACGCACCTCCTTCCCAGGGAGGCCTGTAACGCACCTCCTTCCCAGGGAGGCCTGTAACGCACCTCCTTCCCAGGGAGGCCTGTAACGCACCTTCCCAGGGAGGCCTGTAACGCACCACCTTCCCAGGGAGGCCTCTAACGCACCTCCTTCCCAGGGATGCCTCTAACGCACCTCCTTCCCAGGGAGGCCTCTAACGCAGCTCCTTGCCAGGGAGGCCTGTAACGCACCTTCCCAGGGAGGCCTGTAACGCACCACCTTGCCAGGGAGGCCTCTAACGCACCACCTAGCCCCAGGGAGGCCTGTAACGCACCACCTTCCCAGGGAGGCCTCTAACGCACCTCCTTCGCAGGGAGGCCTCTAACGCACCTCCTTCCCAGGGAGGCCTGTAACGCACCTTCCCAGGGAGGCCTGTAACGCACCACCTTCCCAGGGAGGCCTGTAACGCACCTCCTTCCCAGGGAGGCCTGTAACGCACCTCCTTCCCAGGGAGGCCTGTAACGCACCTTCCCAGGGAGGCCTGTAACGCACCACCTTCCCAGGGAGGCCTCTAACGCACCTCCTTCCCAGGGAGGCCTCTAACGCAGCTCCTTTTCCAGGGAGGCCTGTAACGCACCTTCCCAGGGAGGCCTGTAACGCACCACCTTCCCAGGGAGGCCTGTAACGCACCTCCTTCCCAGGGAGGCCTGTAACGCACCTCCTTCCCAGGGAGGCCTGTAACGCACCACCTTCCCAGGGAGGCCTGTAACGCACCACCTTCCCAGGGAGGCCTGTAACGCACCACCTTCCCAGGGAGGCCTCTAACGCACCTTCCCATGGAGGCCTCTAACGCACCACCTTCCCAGGGAGGCCTCTAACGCACCTTCCCAGGGAGGCCTCTAATGCACCTCCTTCCCAGGGAGGCCTGTAACGCACCTCCTTCCCAGGGAGGCCTCTAACGCACCTCCTTCCCAAGGAGGCCTGTAACGCACCACCTTCCCAGGGAGGCCTGTAACGCACCTCCTTCCCAGGGAGGCCTCTAACGCACCTCCTTCCCAGGGAGGCCTGTAACGCACCTCCTTCCCAGGGAGGCCTGTAACGCACCACCTTCCCAGGGAGGCCTGTAACGCACCTCCTTCCCATGGAGGCCTGTAACGCACCACCTTCCCAGGGAGACCTCTAACGCACCTTCCCAGGGAGGCCTGTAACGCACCACCTTCCCAGGGAGGCCTGTAACGCACCACCTTCCCAGGGAGGCCTCTAACGCACCACCTTCCCAGGGAGGCCTGTAACGCACCACCTTCCCAGGGAGGCCTGTAACGCACCTCCTTCCCAGGGAGGCCTGTAACGCACCACCTTCCCAGGGAGGCCTGTAACGCACCATCTTCCCAGGGAGGCCTGTAACGCACCACCTTCCCAGGGAGGCCTGCAACGCACCTTCCCAGGGAGGCCTGTAACGCACCTTCCCAGGGAGGCCTGTAACGCACCTCCTTCCCAGGGAGGCCTGTAACGCACCTCCTTCCCAGAGAGGCCTGTAACGCACCTCCTTCCCAGGGAGACCTCTAACGCACCTTCCCAGGGAGGCCTGTAACGCACCACCTTCCCAGGGAGGCCTGTAACGCACCACCTTCCCAGGGAGGCCTCTAACGCACCACCTTCCCAGGGAGGCCTGTAACGCACCACCTTCCCAGGGAGGCCTGTAACGCACCTTCCCAGGGAGACCTCTAACGCACCACCTTCCCAGGGAGGCCTGTAACGCACCACCTTCCCAGGGAGGCCTGTAACGCACCACCTTCCCAGGGAGGCCTGCAACGCACCTTCCCAGGGAGGCCTGTAACGCACCTTCCCAGGGAGGCCTGTAACGCACCTCCTTCCCAGGGAGGCCTGTAACGCACCTCCTTCCCAGAGAGGCCTGTAACGCACCTCCTTCCCAGCGAGGCCTGTAACGCACCTCCTTCCCAGGGAGGCCTGTAACGCACCACCTTCCCAGGGAGGCCTGTAACGCACCTTCCCAGGGAGGCCTCTAACGCACCACCTTCCCAGGGAGGCCTCTAACGCACCACCTTCCCAGGGAGGCCTCTAACGCACCACCTTCCCAGGGAGGCCTCTAACGCACCACCTTCCCAGGGAGGCTTCTAACGCACCACCTTCCCAGGGAGGCCTCTAACGCACCACCTTCCCAGGGAGGCCTGTAACGCACCACCTTCCCAGGGAGGCCTCTAACGCACCTCCTTCCCAGGGAGGCCTCTAACGCACCACCTTCCCAGGGAGGCCTGTGACGCACCACCTTGCCAGGGAGGCCTGTAACGCACCACCTTGCCAGGGAGGCCTGTAACGCACCTCCTTGCCAGGGAGGCCTGTAACGCACCACCTTGCCAGGGAGGCCTGTAACGCACCACCTTGCCAGGGAGGCCTGTAACGCACCACCTTGCCAGGGAGGCCTCTAACGCACCACCTTCCCAGGGAGGCCTGTAACGCACCTCCTTCCCAGGGAGGCCTCTTACGCACCTCCTTCCCAGGGAGGCCTCTTACGCACCTCCTTCCCAGGGAGGCCTCTTACGCACCACGTAGCCAGGGACTCCACTCTATGAGTTCGTGTCAAACAGCCTGTAATAATTAAGATTATAGAGGTAAGTCTAGGTGTGTGCCCATGATATTGGGGAAGTGGCACTTATTCAACGCCCTGACGTTATGCTCGTTTCTATTAGAGACTGAATTATGTTCTGCACATCAGGAGAGGAGAAGCTCTTCCGTTCCTGGCTTCTGTTCTGCACATGAGGAGAGGAGGAGCTCTTCCGTTCCTGGCTTCTGCGCTGCACATCAGGAGAGGAGGAGCTCTTCTGTTCCTGGCTTCTGTTCTGCACATCAGGAGAGGAGGAAGTCTTCCGTTCCTGGCTTCTGCTCTGCACATCAGGAGAGGAGGAACTCTTCCGTTCCTGGCTTCTGTTCTGCACATCAGGAGAGGAGGAGCTCTTCCGTTCCTGGCTTCTGTCCTGCACATCTGGAGAGGAGGAGCTCTTCCGTTCCTGGCATCTAAGCTGCACATCAGGAGAGGAGGAGCTCTTCTGTTCCTGGCATCTGAGCTGCACATCAGGAGAGGAGGAGCTCTTCTTTTCCTGGCATCTGAGCTGCACATCAGGAGAGGAGCTCTTCTGTTCCTGGCATCTGGGCGGCACAAGAGAGGAGGAGCTCTTCTGTTCCTGGCTTCTTAGCTGCACATCAGGAGAGGAGGAGCTCTTCTGTTCCTGGCTTCTGCTCTGCACATCAGGAGAGGAGGAACTCTTCCGTTCCTGGCTTCTGCTCTGCACATCAGGAGAGGAGGAACTCTTCCGTTCCTGGTTTCTGTTCTGCACATCAGGACAGGAGGAACTCTTCCGTTCCTGGCTTCTGTTCTGCACATCAGGAGAGGAGGAGCTCTTCCGTTCCTGGCTTCTGTTCTGCACATCTGGAGAGGAGGAACTCTTCCGTTCCTGGCTTCTGTTCTGCACATCAGGAGAGGAGGAGCTCTTCTGTTCCTGGCTTCTGCTCTGCACATCAGGAGAGGAGGAGCTCTTCCGTTCCTGTCTTCTGTCCTGCACATCTGGAGAGGAGGAGCTCTTCCGTTCCTGGCATCTAAGCTGCACATCAGGAGAGGAGGAGCTCTTCTGTTCCTGGCATCTGAGCTGCACATCAGGAGAGGAGGAGCTCTTCTTTTCCTGGCATCTGAGCTGCACATCAGGAGAGGAGCTCTTCTGTTCCTGGCATCTGGGCGGCACAAGAGAGGAGGAGCTCTTCTGTTCCTGGCTTCTTAGCTGCACATCAAGAGAGGAGGAACTCTTCCGTTCCTGGCTTCTGTTCTGCACATCAGGAGAGGAGGAGCTCTTCTGTTCCTGGCTTCTGTTCTGCACATCAGGAGAGGAGGAGCTCTTCCGTTCCTGGCTTCTGTTTTGCACTTCAGGAGAGGAGGAACTCTTCCGTTCCTGGCTTCTGTTTTGCACTTCAGGAGAGGAGGAGCTCTTCTGTTCCTGGCATCTGAGCTGCACATCAGGAGAGGAGGAGCTCTTCTTTTCCTGGCATCTGAGCTGCACATCAGGAGAGGAGCTCTTCTGTTCCTGGCATCTGGGCGGCACAAGAGAGGAGGAGCTCTTCTGTTCCTGGCTTCTTAGCTGCACATCAAGAGAGGAGGAACTCTTCCGTTCCTGGCTTCTGTTCTGCACATCAGGAGAGGAGGAGCTCTTCTGTTCCTGGCTTCTGCTCTGCACATCAGGAGAGGAGGAACTCTTCCGTTCCTGGCTTCTGCTCTGCACATCAGGAGAGGAGGAACTCTTCCGTTCCTGGTTTCTGTTCTGCACATCAGGACAGGAGGAACTCTTCCGTTCCTGGCTTCTGTTCTGCACATCAGGAGAGGAGGAGCTCTTCCGTTCCTGGCTTCTGTTCTGCACATCTGGAGAGGAGGAACTCTTCCGTTCCTGGCTTCTGTTCTGCACATCAGGAGAGGAGGAACTCTTCCGTTCCTGGCTTCTGTTCTGCACATCTGGAGAGGAGGAACTCTTCCGTTCCTGGCTTCTGTTCTGCACATCAGGAGAGGAGGAGCTCTTCTGTTCCTGGCTTCTGCTCTGCACATCAGGAGAGGAGGAGCTCTTCCGTTCCTGTCTTCTGTCCTGCACATCTGGAGAGGAGGAGCTCTTCCGTTCCTGGCATCTAAGCTGCACATCAGGAGAGGAGGAGCTCTTCTGTTCCTGGCATCTGAGCTGCACATCAGGAGAGGAGGAGCTCTTCTTTTCCTGGCATCTGAGCTGCACATCAGGAGAGGAGCTCTTCTGTTCCTGGCATCTGGGCGGCACAAGAGAGGAGGAGCTCTTCTGTTCCTGGCTTCTTAGCTGCACATCAAGAGAGGAGGAACTCTTCCGTTCCTGGCTTCTGTTCTGCACATCAGGAGAGGAGGAGCTCTTCTGTTCCTGGCTTCTGTTCTGCACATCAGGAGAGGAGGAGCTCTTCCATTCCTGGCTTCTGTTTTGCACTTCAGGAGAGGAGGAACTCTTCCGTTCCTGGCTTCTGTTTTGCACTTCAGGAGAGGAGGAGCTCTTCTGTTCCTGGCATCTGAGCTGCACATCAGGAGAGGAGGAGCTCTTCTTTTCCTGGCATCTGAGCTGCACATCAGGAGAGGAGCTCTTCTGTTCCTGGCATCTGGGCGGCACAAGAGAGGAGGAGCTCTTCTGTTCCTGGCTTCTTAGCTGCACATCAAGAGAGGAGGAACTCTTCCGTTCCTGGCTTCTGTTCTGCACATCAGGAGAGGAGGAGCTCTTCTGTTCCTGGCTTCTGCTCTGCACATCAGGAGAGGAGGAACTCTTCCGTTCCTGGCTTCTGCTCTGCACATCAGGAGAGGAGGAACTCTTCCGTTCCTGTTTTCTGTTCTGCACATCAGGACAGGAGGAACTCTTCCGTTCCTGGCTTCTGTTCTGCACATCAGGAGAGGAGGAGCTCTTCCGTTCCTGGCTTCTGTTCTGCACATCTGGAGAGGAGGAACTCTTCCGTTCCTGGCTTCTGTTCTGCACATCAGGAGAGGAGGAGCTCTTCTGTTCCTGGCTTCTGCTCTGCACATCAGGAGAGGAGGAGCTCTTCCGTTCCTGTCTTCTGTCCTGCACATCTGGAGAGGAGGAGCTCTTCCGTTCCTGGCATCTAAGCTGCACATCAGGAGAGGAGGAGCTCTTCTGTTCCTGGCATCTGAGCTGCACATCAGGAGAGGAGGAGCTCTTCTTTTCCTGGCATCTGAGCTGCACATCAGGAGAGGAGCTCTTCTGTTCCTGGCTTCTGTTCTGCACATGAGGAGAGGAGGAACTCTTCCGTTCCTGGCTTCTGTTCAGCACATCAGGAGGAGGAACTCTTCTGTTCCTGGCTTCTGTTCTGCACATCAGGAGAGGAGGAGCTCTTCTGTTCCTGGCTTCTGTTCTGCACATCAGGAGTGGAGGAGCTCTTCTGTTCCTGGCTTTTGTTCTGCACATCAGGAGAGGAGGAGCTCTTCTGTTCCTGGCTTCTGTTCTGCACATCAGGAGAGGAGGAACTCTTCCGTTCCTGTCTTCTGTCCTGCACATCAAGAGCGGAGGAGCTCTTCAATTCCTGGCTTCTGTTCTGCACATCAGGAGAGGAGAAGCTCTTTTGTGCCTGGCTTCTGTTCTGCACATCTGGAGAGGAGGAGCTCTTCCGTTCCTGGCATCTGAGCTGCACATCAGGAGAGGAGAAGCTCTTCTGTTCCTGGCATCTGAGCTGCACATCAGGAGAGGAGCTCTTCTGTTCCTGGCATCTGGGCAGCACAAGAGAGGAGGAGCTCTTCTGTTCCTGGCTTCTGTTCTGCACATGAGGAGAGGAGGAGCTCTTCTGTTCCTGGCTTCTTAGCTGCACATCAAGAGAGGAGGAACTCTTCCGTTCCTGGCTTCTGTTCAGCACATCAGGAGAGGAGGAGCTCTTCTGTTCCTGGCTTCTGTTCTGCACATCAGGAGAGGAGGAGCTATTCTGTTCCTGGCATCTGTTCTGCACATGAGGAGAGGAGGAGCTATTCTGTTCCTGGCATCTGTTCTGCACATGAGGAGAGGAGGAGCTCTTCTGTTCCTGGCTTCTGTTTTGCACTTCAGGAGAGGAGGAACTCTTCCGTTCCTGGCTTCTGTTTTGCACTTCAGGAGAGGAGGAGCTCTTCTGTTCCTGGCTTCTGTTCTGAACATCAGGAGAGGAGGAGCTCTTCTGTTCCTGGCTTCTGTTCTGCACATCAGGAGGAGGAACTCTTCCGTTCCTGGCTTCTGTTCTGTACATCAGGAGAGGAGGAGCTCTTCTGTTCCTGGCTTCTGTTCTGCACATCAGGAGTGGAGGAGCTCTTCTGTTCCTGGCTTCTGTTCTGCACATCAGGAGAGGAGGAACTCTTCTGTTCCTGGCTTCTGTTCTGCACATCAGGAGGAGGAACTCTTCCGTTCCTGGCTTCTGTTCTGCACATCAGGAGAGGAGGAGCTCTTCTGTTCCTGGCTTCTGTTCTGCACATCAGGAGTGGAGAAGCTCTTCTGTTCCTGGCTTCTGTTCTGCACATCAGGAGGAGGAACTCTTCCGTTCCTGGCTTCTGTTCTGCACATCAGGAGTGGAGAAGCTCTTCTGTTCCTGGCTTCTGCTCTGCTCTTCAGGAGAGGAGGAACTCTTCCGTTCCTGGCTTCTGTTTTGCACTTCAGGAGAGGAGGAGCTCTTCTGTTCCTGGCTTCTGTTCTGAACATCAGGAGAGGAGGAGCTATTCTGTTCCTGGCTTCTGTTCTGCACATCAGGAGAGGAGGAGCTCTTCTGTTCCTGGCTTCTGTTCTGCACATCAGGAGGAGGAACTCTTCCGTTCCTGGCTTCTGTTCTGTACATCAGGAGAGGAGGAGCTCTTCTGTTCCTGGCTTCTGTTCTGCACATCAGGAGTGGAGGAGCTCTTCTGTTCCTGGCTTCTGTTCTGCACATCAGGAGAGGAGGAACTCTTCTGTTCCTGGCTTCTGTTCTGCACATCAGGAGGAGGAACTCTTCCGTTCCTGGCTTCTGTTCTGCACATCAGGAGAGGAGGAGCTCTTCTGTTCCTGGCTTCTGTTCTGCACATCAGGAGTGGAGGAGCTCTTCTGTTCCTGGCTTCTGTTCTGCACATCAGGAGGAGGAACTCTTCCGTTCCTGGCTTCTGTTCTGCACATCAGGAGTGGAGGAGCTCTTCTGTTCCTGGCTTCTGCTCTGCTCTTCAGGAGAGGAGGAACTCTTCTGTTGCTGGCTTCTGTTCTGCACATCAGGAGAGGAACTCGTCCATTCCTGGGTTTGGTCGTGATCACATGCCCCAAACCTGGCACAGAAAGGCTTATCCTGAAGCTGTGAACATCGGTGTTAGTCCTGTACCATTTCGTCCATCACATCTTTTTTTCAACTCCGTTGATGTATGTGGTAATGTTTGGGGGTTTCTCAGAGTTTGTTGGGTGGGTGGGTGTGTGTGTGTGTGTGTGTGTGTGTGTGTGTGTGTGTGTGTGTGTGTGTGTGTGTGTGTGTGTGTGTGTGTGTGTGTGTGTGTGTGTGTGTGTGTGTGTGTGTGTGTGTGTGTGTGTGTGTGTGTGTGTGTGTGTGTGTGTGTGTGTGTGTGTGTGTGTGTGTGCAGTGACAGGAGGGGACAGGCTGTGTGTGCAGTGACAGGAGGGGACAGGGAGTGTGTCTGTGTGCAGTGACAGGAGGGGACAGGCTGTGTGTTCGTGTGTGTTCGTGGTGACAGGAGTGGACAGGCTGCGTGTAACAGAAGAGTGTATAAGGCACAAACTGATACTAGATACAGCGAATAAAACAAATGGTATATAAAGGTAATATGGATACCAATACTGATTCTAAAGTCACAGTACTCCGATAACCAGGCATCTTGCTCTAAATCTCTATTGTAGACATGTGTCACGGATGCTCACTACAACTTGGACTGGACCGCGGGGCCGAGATGGGAAAGATATATAACCACCGCCCTAAGCCACGGGGTTAGGTCCGGATTGCAGAGTCGCCCATGTGTAGCCAGGTCAGGGTAGGAGAGAGTAGAGGGTACTTGCCGTGGTCCGGGGTAGGAGAGTGTAGAATGGTCGTAGTCCGTAAGCTGAGGTCGTGGAGTGGAGAGGGTATAAGTCCGTTAAACAAGCCATGGTCCAGGGGGAATAAGTAGAGACGGGTCAGACACAAGCAGGGTCACAAGAGAGATACTGATAGGAACAGAGACAGGTATGCAGGCTGCAAATGGGCACGGTGCATAGAAAGGTTTATGCTCAGCAACAACCAGAGGGCAGAGTGAGCATAAATACAGGAGGGAACCAAGGAGGGAGGAGTGGTTTAGATGTAGGTAGAGCGATGATAGGCCGAGGCTGGATGTGGTCCAGGTGTAGCCCAGCTGAGGCTAGTGTAGGCATTGATCCGACTGAAATGTGCATGCGCGTGCGTCTGAAGGTGCCATGCAACGCGGCGGGATGCGCGTGCGTCTGAAGGTGCCATGCAACGCGGCGGGATGCGCGTACAAGTGGGACCCCCTGTGCGCTCCCGGAAGGTAGGGGCGATACGCCAAGGGAGCGCGAGGCAGCAGCGGTCCCAGAAGTACGACTGCGTCGGCCGCTGCGGTGGGACGCAACCGCAGGTGAGCTGCGTGATGTGCCAAGCGGGGTGCCCCCGGTGCGACCCTGACAATAAGTAGGGAACAAACACAGATGCAGAATGGATTGTGCATTAATGTATTTACTCCTTGGACACACAACACAAAGGGGGAAATTCAAACTCACAATAACCCCGATGTGGGTAAGCAAGGAGTGACTTGGGGCACACTCCAACGCTTTCCCGGTACGTGCAGCTGCTCATTTGACCCATCCACCACGTGTGGTAGCCTGCATCTGCTGCTCTCATCGGCAGATCGATCGGGGCCTCTGACGTCAGCAAGCTGGAACTTGGGTCAGTTGGTACGGTGGCCTCCAAGGTCCAAAAAGCCCAACGCGTTTTGCCAGTCTGTCGGCTTCTTCTGGGGAGATGCTAGCACTTTGGAGGCGCCGAGTTTAAATACCCTACCCTACTATAACTTCTAATAAAACTCTACTGGTTGTAATTATAGGTATGACAGCCCCTAAAATGCTATAGGCTACAACAGCGGTGCGCAAACTGGGGGGCGCGAGATTACCGACGGGGGGCTTGGGGTTTACAGAGGCCTTGCGTGCTTCCCGAAGGCACTTAAATTAAGTGCTGGGGGAACTACAGGGCTTCTAAACATTACTTACCTTGATTCAGGCGTCAGGGTCATGTGACGTCCCGTTGCTATGGCAATGTGACGTCATGACGCCCAGACGCCGGGAATCAAGGTGAGGAGGAGGGAGGGGTGTGCGCCGGAGAGGAGGACATCCGGCAGGGGGGCGCAGGGAAAAAAGTTGGCGCCCCCCTAGGCTGCAATATCAAGCAGGAGCTGCCCCCCACACATCTGACAATCAACAATCAGTTATACAATGATCTTACAATCCGCACAATAGTGGCTAGCAATAATTCGTTAATACACATAACAATACTCACTAACATTACAATATATCAAGACCATATTTTATTATTCATACAAATACATAACATTATTATATTAAAAACATATTAAACAATCAAAAAATCGAAAAAGCTACATATTAATAAATAGCCCTTCTTAAATACTAAAATAAAGAATAGAAGAGTTAATAAACAGACCAAAAATGCCATACATATATTCTTAGAGATTGATGTCTTTCAAGGAGAAATTCAATGATATTAATTAGATCTTAATGTGATCTAAAATCAGCATACATTTTACCATATACAAACCTAGAATAATAATTAATTAACCTGTGCAAAGAGCTCCCAAATGTGGGGGGAGTTTTTCTCCTTTATTCTACACATATTGGAATACACACACTAGTATAGCATCGAGTGTGTATAGAGGATTATAAAAAAGGGGATACAAAATGGAGGGAAAATTAGTAGAGAACCATATATTAAAATTCCAACTATTAATGAATTTAAGATATGTGCTAAACTAATTAATATTAAATAATAAATACTAAAATCGAAAAATAGGTGGAAATAAAAATGTCATTCTGTAAAAATGCAATACTAAAAAAACACAATACTATAAAAAATAAGGGCAGAGAAAATACATAAATCTGTACAAAAATCAGTCAAGGTAAGATAAAAAATCCTCTTAAGATCATTGAAAACCCCAAATGTTTAAATAAGGAAGGCGTTAATATCAAAATTAATATTGAGTCCTTGGGGTCTCAAGTCTATGGATCCAAAAGACACAGAAATCACCAGGCACTCCTGCGAGTGTTTCAGATAGGAGGAGATACTGCAGTATAGTGAATGCAAAATATAGAATGAAATGATATACAACCAGTGCCAGTTTGCAGCTCGACCTTCAGTGGATCTTCCTTATAGATCCTTATATAGTGGCAATGTCCAGAAGTCAGGGAGCGCAGACACCAGGATGGACATATGAGGAGAAAAAACAATAACACAAATGATAGTGCAATCCTGTGGGGTAAAGAAATATTCCACCTGGGAATGGGGACATGCACAGTGGATAGAAACAAAATGTAACCAGATAGCCACTGCTATAGTCCTATGGGGTGAGAGGCTGGAATATGATCAGGTATACACATGACACAGTGGTTGAAATCAAGAATGGCCACACAAATGTGGGAAATGATAAAAAAAAAGGGTTTAGTGAAATGACATCAGGAGGCACACGGATGCAGTGGGAACTTACAATCAAGCCCCAGAAATCAGGCAATGGAAATAGAGCTGAGTCTGTGTCCGTTGTGGGAGAGATAACCTGTATGCGTAGTGACTGCTGCAGGGGGTCAGGCTGCGCCGGCGCTTCCTCCACTGTCCGCCTCCGCAGGACTTCCGGGTTAGATTCCCTCCACCAGTATTCGGCAAATACTGGTGTCTGCGCTCCCTGACTTCTAGACATTGCCACTATATATGGATCCAAAAGCTTTCTTCTTGTCTTGGGATATGGTCTAATCCAATAAACTTTAACACACTAGGGTCTGATTGGTGAAAGGTCTTAAAATGCAATGAGACATTGTGAGATTCCAGACTGTTTCTGATATTTCTCACATGCTCCAATATCCTGATTTTTAATTTGCGTGTAGTGCGGCCTACATATCAGGGGCCACATGGGCACTCCAACAGATAAACCGCAAAATCACTATTACAACCAATCAGACTAGAGATAGTAAACACCTCCCCCCCCCCGTGGCCTTAGAGCTGAAAGTTTTATTATCTAACCACGTTCCTTGTTTAGACTGATCACTTCTCATAAGTTTCTTCCTTCAGAGTGGGGGCTACCTTATCCTTCAGAGTGGGGGCTACCTTATTCTTCAGATTGGGGGCTACCTTATCCTTCAGAGTGGGGGCTACCTTATCCTTAAAGACTGCGTAGGATACGCTGAGAACCATATCTCGTCTTAAAATAGGCCAATGCCTCCCAATAATCTTTCTAATCTCATGCGATAAATCATTATACTGAGTAATGAAGGGGATAAAAATCCCTTTATCCTTCCTGGCCGATTTTTGGGGCTTCACTAGATCTCTACGTTCCATTCCGCTTACCTCGTTTATTACCTTATCCAATAACCTTGAATCATACTTTTTTTTTTCTAAGAACCTCTTCTCTCAGAATATTGGACTGGTCTTGATATGTCTGATCTAAGGTGCAATTTCATCTGATTCGTCTTATTTGACCCTTAGGGATATTGTCCTGCCATTTCTTATAATGACAGCTCTTTTTGTGGATATAAGTATTACAGTCCACTGACTTGAAATGTGTCTTACACATTACACAGGTCACTGCACATATCTCAGAGGGACACATTTTATTTTGTCCTTATCTTGCTCCCCACGGCTTTTTTTAGCACCTCTTTTACTTCCCTATTTCTTAGGCTGTATATTATGGGGTTTAACATAGGAGTCATAATAGTGTACAAGACAGCCACAACCTTAACGTCTTTGTCCATGGCATAGGTGGAAGATGGCCAGATGTAGCTGAAGATCCCACTGCCATAATACAGAGAGACCACAATGAAATGAGACCCGCAGGTAGAGAAGGTTTTATAGCGGCCGTGGCTGGAGCTGATCCTTATAATGGCTGAAATGATGTGGCCGTAGCTCACCAGTATAAAAATCAGTGGCCCCATTCCAGCAATGACCACCACCAGCAGGAAAATGGTTTGGCCAATCCGCGTGTCGGAACAAGAGAGCTTAAACAGTGGAGTGACGTCACAGAAAAAATGATCAACTACATTGGGACCACAGAAATCAAGATGAGAGATTGAGAGAGCTTGGACTATCGAGTTCACAAAGCCACAAGCCCAGCAAATAACCACCAGCCTGATTCTGACAGCCCTACTCATGATGAGCATGTAGCTGAGCGGAAAGCAGATGGCAACGTATCGGTCATAAGCCATTACAGCCAGAAGGTAACACTCGGCCACCACGAAGAACTGGAAGAAAGCGAGCTGGGTGACACAGCCGGTGAAGGATGTGGACCTCTGGGCAGTGACCAGGATGAATAATAGCTTGGGGACAGTGACAGAGGAAAAGATTATATCAATGATGGACAGGTTAGCCAAGAAGAAGTACATTGGTGTGTGCAGCCGCTGGTCCGAGGAAATCACAGTCAGGATGACAATGTTACCAACCACTGTGATTAGGTAGATGCAGAGGAAGACAAGGAAGAGGAGGAACTGAGGTTCTGGGGCTTCAGAGAGGCCGACAACCATGAAAACAGACACAGAGGACCGGTTCTTCTGGTCAAAGTACGCCATCGAGCCATCAGCAACCTGAAATGCCAGGGACCCAGAGAAAGGGTTAATTGCAAAGGTTCAAGGGGGTGGGTATATTGTGTATTGCAATGTTTATTGGGGGCAATTGCTATTGTGCCTTAATCTCTTCATTGTCCTAGCGGATAGCCGCTAAGGTAATGAAGCTGCTTTAATTGAAAAATTTTAATAGTGTGCGGGAGCAGGGGGTCCCCTGAGCTGAACAGCTGTGATTTCTGGCTCAGGGACTCCCTGTTCCCGAGATACAGGCCCCGGTATGGGGCATCGGGGGCCAGTATCGCCGCCATTTTTATTGCGTCCACGTCGCGTGATGTGTGACATGTAAATAATGGAGATACCGGCACCCCATATCTGGGCCTGTAACTCAGGAAGCAGGGGGTCCCTGAGGCTCAAATCAATGCGGGTTCAGCTCAGGAGACCCCCTGCTCCCGCACACTATTAATAAAAATAAGTGTTTGGATACTAGTGTACATGGGCAGGGGGTCTCCTGACCTGAACCGCATTGGTTTCAGCCTCGGGGATCCCCTACTTCCTTAGATATAGGCCCTGTTATGGGGTGCCGGTATCCCCTGCAGGATTTAAATTCCCCGGTCATGTGACGCAGGAGCTTTAAAAGCACAGGGGATACCGGCACCCCATAACGGGACCTGTATCTCATGAAGTAGGGGGTCCCCGAGGCTGAAACCAATCCGGTTCAGGTCAGGAGACCCCCTGCCCATGTACACTATTATTATAATGTATATTTATACTGTACGATCGCCTGTAAGAGCTGTGCATGGGGACGCAGCGTCTCCGTGCAGCTCTTACAGGCGGCTTTTTTTCCCGATCACCTATCGCACTTTACAAGTTTAAGCGCGATAGCGGGGAAAAAACAGCTTTCGCGATTGGGCATGTTTTTGCCCACCGGGAGCAAAATGCGCTTCAACTGTTAGTGAGTCCCAATCGGCCCAAAAGCTCACTGCTTAGTGCATAGATAGCCCCCTTTGCATCGGCAGAGAAGCTCACTGCTTAGTGCATAGATAGCCCCCTTTGCATCGGCAGAGAAGCTCACTGCTTAGTGCATAGATAGCCCCCTTTGCATCGGCAGAGAAGCTCACTGCTTAGTGCATAGATAGCCCCCTTTGCATCGGCAGAGAAGCTCACTGCTTAGTGCATAGATAGCCCCCTTTGCATCGGCTGAGAAGCTCACTGCTTAGTGCATAGATAGCCCCCTTTGCATCGGCAGAGAAGCTCACTGCTTAGTGCATACATAGCCCCCTTTGCATCGGCCGAGAAGCTCACTGCTTAGTGCATAGATAGCCCCCTTTGCATCGGCAGAGAAGCTCACTGCTTAGTGCATAGATAGCCCCCTTTGCATCGGCCGAGAAGCTCACTGCTTAGTGCATAGATAGCCCCCTTTGCATCGGCAGAGAAGCTCACTGCTTAGTGCATAGATAGCCCCCTTTGCATCGGCAGAGAAGCTCACTGCTTAGTGCATAGATAGCCCCCTTTGCATCGGCAGAGAAGCTCACTGCTTAGTGCATAGATAGCCCCCTTTGCATCGGCAGAGAAGCTCACTGCTTAGTGCATAGATAGCCCCCTTTGCATCGGCTGAGAAGCTCACTGCTTAGTGCATAGATAGCCCCCTTTGCATCGGCAGAGAAGCTCACTGCTTAGTGCATACATAGCCCCCTTTGCATCGGCCGAGAAGCTCACTGCTTAGTGCATAGATAGCCCCCTTTGCATCGGCAGAGAAGCTCACTGCTTAGTGCATAGATAGCCCCCTTTGCATCGGCCGAGAAGCTCACTGCTTAGTGCATAGATAGCCCCCTTTGCATCGGCAGAGAAGCTCACTGCTTAGTGCATAGATAGCCCCCTTTGCATCGGCAGAGAAGCTCACTGCTTAGTGCATAGATAGCCCCCTTTGCATCGGCAGAGAAGCTCACTGCTTAGTGCATAGATAGCCCCCTTTGCATCGGCAGAGAAGCTCACTGCTTAGTGCATAGATAGCCCCCTTTGCATCGGCAGAGAAGCTCACTGCTTAGTGCATAGATAGCCCCCTTTGCATCGGCAGAGAAGCTCACTGCTTAGTGCATAGATAGCCCCCTTTGCATCGGCCGAGAAGCTCACTGCTTAGTGCATAGATAGCCCCCTTTGCATCGGCAGAGAAGCTCACTGCTTAGTGCATAGATAGCCCCCTTTGCATCGGCAGAGAAGCTCACTGCTTAGTGCATAGATAGCCCCCTTTGCATCGGCAGAGAAGCTCACTGCTTAGTGCATAGATAGCCCCCTTTGCATCGGCAGAGAAGCTCACTGCTTAGTGCATAGATAGCCCCCTTTGCATCGGCCGAGAAGCTCACTGCTTAGTGCATACATAGCCCCCTTTGCATCGGCCGAGAAGCTCACTGCTTAGTGCATAGATAGCCCCCTTTGCATCGGCAGAGAAGCTCACTGCTTAGTGCATAGATAGCCCCCTTTGCATCGGCAGAGAAGCTCACTGCTTAGTGCATAGATAGCCCCCTTTGCATCGGCAGAGAAGCTCACTGCTTAGTGCATAGATAGCCCCCTTTGCATCAGCTGAGAAGCTCACTGCTTAGTGCATAGATAGCCCCCTTTGCATCGGCAGAGAAGCTCACTGCTTAGTGCATAGATAGCCCCCTTTGCATCGGCAGAGAAGCTCACTGCTTAGTGCATAGATAGCCCCCTTTGCATCGGCAGAGAAGCTCACTGCTTAGTGCATAGATAGCCCCCTTTGCATCGGCCGAGAAGCTCACTGCTTAGTGCATACATAGCCCCCTTTGCATCGGCCGAGAAGCTCACTGCTTAGTGCATAGATAGCCGCCTTTGCATCGGCAGAGAAGCTCACTGCTTAGTGCATAGATAGCCCCCTTTGCATCGGCCGAGAAGCTCACTGCTTAGTGCATAGATAGCCCCCTTTGCATCGGCAGAGAAGCTCACTGCTTAGTGCATAGATAGCCCCCTTTGCATCGGCAGAGAAGCTCACTGCTTAGTGCATAGATAGCCCCCTTTGCATCGGCAGAGAAGCTCACTGCTTAGTGCATAGATAGCCCCCTTTGCATCGGCAGAGAAGCTCACTGCTTAGTGCATACATAGCCCCCTTTGCATCGGCCGAGAACTCACTGCTTAGTGCATAGATAGCCCCCTTTGCATCGGCCGAGAAGCTCACTGCTTAGTGCATAGATAGCCCCCTTTGCATCGGCAGAGAAGCTCACTGCTTAGTGCATAGATAGCCCCCTTTGCATCGGCCGAGAAGCTCACTGCTTAGTGCATAGATAGCCCCCTTTGCATCGGCAGAGAAGCTCACTGCTTAGTGCATAGATAGCCCCCTTTGCATCGGCCGAGAAGCTCACTGCTTAGTGCATAGATAGCCCCCTTTGCATCGGCAGAGAAGCTCACTGCTTAGTGCATAGATAGCCCCCTTTGCATCGGCTGAGAAGCTCACTGCTTAGTGCATAGATAGCCCCCTTTGCATCGGCAGAGAAGCTCACTGCTTAGTGCATAGATAGCCCCCTTTGCATCGGCCGAGAAGCTCACTGCTTAGTGCATAGATAGCCCCCTTTGCATCGGCAGAGAAGCTCACTGCTTAGTGCATAGATAGCCCCCTTTGCATCGGCAGAGAAGCTCACTGCTTAGTGCATAGATAGCCCCCTTTGCATCGGCCGAGAAGCTCACTGCTTAGTGCATAGATAGCCCCCTTTGCATCGGCTGAGAAGCTCACTGCTTAGTGCATAGATAGCCCCCTTTGCATCGGCCGAGAAGCTCACTGCTTAGTGCATAGATAGCCCCCTTTGCATCGGCCGAGAAGCTCACTGCTTAGTGCATAGATAGCCCCCTTTGCATCGGCCGAGAAGCTCACTGCTTAGTGCATAGATAGCCCCCTTTGCATCGGCTGAGAAGCTCACTGCTTAGTGCATAGATAGCCCCCTTTGCATCGGCCGAGAAGCTCACTGCTTAGTGCATAGATAGCCCCCTTTGCATCGGCCGAGAAGCTCACTGCTTAGTGCATAGATAGCCCCCTTTGCATCGGCCGAGAAGCTCACTGCTTAGTGCATAGATAGCCCCCTTTGCATCGGCAGAGAAGCTCACTGCTTAGTGCATAGATAGCCCCCTTTGCATCGGCCGAGAAGCTCACTGCTTAGTGCATAGATAGCCCCCTTTGCATCGGCCGAGAAGCTCACTGCTTAGTGCATAGATAGCCCCCTTTGCATCGGCCGAGAAGCTCACTGCTTAGTGCATAGATAGCCCCCTTTGCATCGGCTGAGAAGCTCACTGCTTAGTGCATAGATAGCCCCCTTTGCATCGGCAGAGAAGCTCACTGCTTAGTGCATACATAGCCCCCTTTGCATCGGCCGAGAAGCTCACTGCTTAGTGCATAGATAGCCCCCTTTGCATCGGCCGAGAAGCTCACTGCTTAGTGCATACATAGCCCCCTTTGCATCGGCAGAGAAGCTCACTGCTTAGTGCATAGATAGCCCCCTTTGCATCGGCAGAGAAGCTCACTGCTTAGTGCATAGATAGCCCCCTTTGCATCGGCAGAGAAGCTCACTGCTTAGTGCATAGATAGCCCCCTTTGCATCGGCCGAGAAGCTCACTGCTTAGTGCATAGATAGCCCCCTTTGCATCGGCTGAGAAGCTCACTGCTTAGTGCATAGATAGCCCCCTTTGCATCGGCCGAGAAGCTCACTGCTTAGTGCATAGATAGCCCCCTTTGCATCGGCCGAGAAGCTCACTGCTTAGTGCATAGATAGCCCCCTTTGCATCGGCAGAGAAGCTCACTGCTTAGTGCATAGATAGCCCCCTTTGCATCGGCAGAGAAGCTCACTGCTTAGTGCATAGATAGCCCCCTTTGCATCGGCTGAGAAGCTCACTGCTTAGTGAGCCCCCTTTGCATCTAAACCAGGTGAAGACCTTTGACAGCTTACATCATGGAGACATGTTAAGGATAATGACCAATATGGGACTGGGAAACCAATTCACAAAGTGGCTTAGAATAATACAGGATAATGTATGTTGCTGTATCAGCGTAAAGGTATTCCTCACAGATAAGGTGGAGCAGGGGCGCAACCAGAAATTCATATTGGGGGTGCAAAGATTTTGGGTAAATGTCTACATTACAATCCATGCGGGCATTTCACTTACCTGCCGGCTCTCGTCCCCCGAAGTCGTGGTGTCATGGCAATGCATCGCCATGTGACATCACAACCTCGATGGGGGAGGGCTGCTCTCTTACAGACTCCCTCGCTCTCTCCCCGGCAATCAGTTTCATTGCTGTGGTGAAGAGCGCGGGGCCTCTAATGTTTGTGGGGTGCTAGTGTACCCTTGCACCCCCCTGGTTGCGCTACTGAGGTGTAGCAGAGAGGAGGGGTGAGCCAGGGCTCCCCATTCACCTCTGTGTGTCCTCTACATGGAGCCTCTCACCACAGGAATTAGGAGCAATAACAGAACAGAAGGAGGGGGAGGTAGAAGTAGTCCAAGAGTATTATATATAACAGCAGAATAATCCTTCCGGGACCATGAGAGACAATATAGAGGATTTCAGTAAGGACACAGGATCCAAAATTAATATTAACAAAACAAAATAATATATTGTGGGCCGCGGAAGAGCAAAACAGACAGAATTGGACAGAAAAACGTAAGTGTAAAAAAGCCAGATTTCCTCAAATCCAGGGACCTGACATTAACAGGGAAGGTATTAGTAATACAAACTACTATCCTTCCCGTCAAGAGTATTCCCAAGACGTCCGGGAGGCCGGCCTGGCTAATGGTCGCTTCTTAAAAGAGCTCCTCTCATCCCTCCTTAAATATACCCCAAATAGAGCTTTAAAACGGGGGAGAAGGACAAAAGGGCAGAGGGTAAGAAGGCAGACAAGCGACCGGTACATACACACCACGCGGCTCTCTGCCAAATCGCCGGGAGTCAAGGTGGACGGGCGACCAGGCTGCTGGGCAGAGGCTCGAGAGAAGACAGCGGCATGGTACGAGGCGCATCGCGCGCAGGATAAAGTAAAAGGCAACGGACACATTTATAAGCAGACTCCATCCAAAAAATGTAATGAGCAAAAAGACAAAGAATATAAAAACGGAGGCTCCAGAGACACAGTAATGAGTGCTCACCACAAACAGGACGGGCCCGCAGGGCTGAGGTGGGGATGTTAGAATATACAGACCAACAACCACGCAACTGTGTCCGGAGTGCAGAGTCGTAGTCGTGTAGCTGGGTGAGTGTAGGAGAGGTCAGGATAGTCGTGATAGTCGCCGTGGTCTAGGATTGGAGAAGTCGGATGGTCGTTGTGCGTAGCCGGGGTCCAGGGGTCAGAGAAGGGAGAGGTCCGGGTACAAGCTGAGGTCAAAGGTACAAGAGATCAAGCATACGTCCGGTGCCGGCAGGAGTACTGCAGCACTCACGCGCATTGCACACGCGAGGGGTGTTACCCAATGCGTCACGGGAGCGGGCCGAGATCCAATCCTCACAGACACAATCTCCAGAAAGATCTGATGGAGAAAATACAACACCGGTACCCCAAGAACAGGGACTGTCCCCGGCGGCCGCAGCCAGATATGTGCACGGCCATAGCTGGGCTCGCGCGGACACAGCAGCTGGGCTCGCGCGGACACAGCAGCTGGGCTCGCGCGGACACAGCAGCTGGGCTCGCGCGGACACAGCAGCTCGGCTCGCGCGGACACAGCAGCTGGGCTCGCGCGGACAGAGATTGGAGGAGGCGGTGAGCAGAAACATGGCTTGTGAGA
Source organism: Ascaphus truei (assembly GCF_040206685.1). Classification (NCBI taxonomy): domain Eukaryota; kingdom Metazoa; phylum Chordata; class Amphibia; order Anura; family Ascaphidae; genus Ascaphus; species Ascaphus truei. The sequence goes on along the minus strand of NW_027454542.1, from coordinate 25,052 downwards.
CAGAAGTCCAACAGTTGCAAAACAAGGGAGAGGCAGAATCCAAAAGCACCGCATCTGTACAGGACAAACAAGATGAGCTAGAAAACAGAGGTTGTAGAAACAACCTGCGCATAATAGGGATTCCGGAAACCGTGAGAGGGACAGGTCTAATCCAGCTGCTCTCAAACTGGCTGCAACAAGCGCTGAAAATGCCAGGCTCGGCAGAAGATCTGAAGATAGAAAGAGCGCACAGACTGGGACCAGAAGGAGACCAAGACAAAGCCAGTCCGAGACCGGTCATTATGAGGTTCCTGAACCATGCAGACAGAGCAGACGTGCTAGCAGCTACAGGAAAAGGTCAGACCTACACTACCAAGGCAATAAAATATTCATTTTTCAAGACTTCTCAGCCCAAGTAGCACAAAAAGGAGAGAGTTCTCCCCAATATGCAAAGAATTGTACCAGAGAGGAAAACAATTCACACTTTACCCGGCAAAACCAAGTGTCACGGAAGGTTCCAAGACTTTTCTATTTGAGTCGCCAGAAAAAGCTCAAGCATACTTTAAAGAGGGACCAAACTCACCACAAAAAGAATCATGAGTCAAACATGGCGTTTCAAATATACAAGGCAGATAATACAGAATAAGAAGCAGTATTTAGAAACAAATGAGTTATATGAAGCACTGCTGACAGAGAGCACGCAAACCCAATTCATGTATCAAATAAAATATTATTTTAGGTGGGGCAATAAACTTGGGAAACTATTGGCCAACCTAACAAAAAAAACCAGAATCGCTAATCGAATAGAGTCCATTAGCACAAAGGAGGGCGGCAGAACAACAAAGGCCAAAGAAATGTGTGCGACATTTCTAAATTAATACAAGGAACTTTACACAACAATCCCAGATGAAAAAGAATTAGGAGAAAAATGTATAAGAGAACCAAATCTTCCTCAAATCTCCCAAGCAAATAGAGAGGCATTAGATAAACCCATATCAACCTTGGAAGTTCAGAAAACTATCAGTACACTTAAAAATAACAAATCACCAGGACCAGATGGTCTTAGCCCAGAATACTACAAATTATTAAACCCTGAAATAACAATATCACTGACCAACCTATACAGCCGTGTGAGGGAGGAAAAGAAAAGGCCGCAACATTTCAATCTAGCAAAAATAATTCTCCTCCCAAAACCAGGCAGAAACCCGGACCATCCATCGTCATACAGACCCATTTCCCTGTTAAACCAAGATTTCTAAATTCTAACAAAAATATACACAAACCATCTTAAAAACATACTTCCAAACCTTATATCTCCAGAACAAACAGGTTTCGTCCCCAGGAGACAGTCAGTTATAAGTACAGGCAGTCCTCGGTTATCCGACACAATGCGTTACTCAAAATGGCGTTGTAAAGCGAAACGTTGTAAAGCGAAACACGTTTTCCCACAGGAACACTGTTTAAATGAAAGGTTTCGTCCCTGAAAGCATTTTTAACACTAAAATACACCAAATATTTTATGCAGGCAATAAGATATGCAGCGCACACAAATTATATAGTGTATATACTGTATTATATATATAATATAACATAATAAATAATATATTATATAGTATAATATTATATATATACGCTCTTACGACGCTTTGCAACGTTGTTTATGTGAATGTGTATATATATACACACATATACAACGTTGCAAAGCGTCATAAGAGCGTTGGATAAACCATTTTGGCGTTGTAAAAATGAACATAGGTATGCATTGCATAGCGTTGGATAAGCCATTCGTTGTAAAGCGAAGCGTTGTAAAACGAGGACTGTCTGTATAAGATGTGCGGTAGCGGCATCAGAACAGTCCAAAGGCAACAATATACCAAAATAGTAAATCTCAACGCCGAAAAGGCATTAGATAAAATGACATGGGCGCATGTTACCACTGCTCTCCAGGCACAAAACTTTGGGGGGAAAAATGTATAACATTAATCCAAACGATATATAACTCTCCCCAGGCCTATATTACAGCTAATGCACTGAACTCTGAACTTTTCATGTTACAACGGGGAACAAGGCAGGGCTGTCCCCTATCCCCAATGTTATTTGCTCTAGCTCTAGACCCCCTAATTAGACACCTCAAAAAAGATTAATTTAAGGGTATTCAAATAGGTGTTAAGGAACTAAAAATTGCAGCATTTGCAGACGATATGCTTCTTTTCATTTCAAACCCTCAAGAGGCAATACTCGCTATAATAGAAGCAATACAAATATACAGTAAAATCTCAGGTTTAACCATCAACTATGAAAAATCGGGGGCACTAGCTCTAAATTGCAATCAAAAGATAGAGTGGAAGGGCCCCTTCCCATTGAAATGGGCAAAAAAAACCATATCAAATTTCTGTGTGTACTCATCCCTGGTGATATCCATCAATTATATAATATTAATGTTAGACCGTTGATAGATAATATCACAAAAACGCTTAAAAAATGGCAGAATTGAAGCGTAGAATTTCTGGGGAGATGCCACCTGGTGAAGATGACAATCTTCCCTAAAATCCTGTATATACTACAGATATTACCAATTATAATAAGAGATAAAGATGAAAAAGCTTTCAACAAAGCAATCCAAATTTTTATATGGAAAAACAAAAAGCCTAGAATTAGTATGGCAAAATTACAGCAACGTTAAAGAAATGGAGGTGTCAACCGCCCCTCACTTACAATGTACAACTGGGCCGCTCTCTTAAGAAACGCTGGAGACTGGATCAACCACACAAACTATTTCACTGTATATGAAATTGACCAACAACTGAGCCCAGATATAAACTTGGTATATTTGTACACATGCCTGTTACACATGCCTTCTCAGGAGGTCCCAAGAGCTATAAAAGAAAACCCGTTATTATTTAACACGTATAAAGCGTGGTACAGAGCCAGGAAAACCCTCTCTTTACAAAGAAACAAGTCGCTATTTCTGCCGTTCCCCAAGAATCCGCGGTTTCAGGAGGGGAAGGCGAATTACCCTTTTGTGGCCTGGGAAAAGAAGGGGATCTCAGACGTAGAGCAGCTCCTGCATAAACTGGATTATACAATGTACCCATTCTAGGAACCGAAGATAAATATACATTACCTAATACACCATGTTTTTCATATTTACAAGCTAGACACTTCGCACTAAATCATTTATCAACAATAGATAGAGACAATCAACTTAACGTCTTTTCCACATGGCAAAATATGGGAAAATCTGAATATCAAATATTTATCAATGTCTGAAGAAATGATTGCATTTTGGTGATAACACGCTGGGAATTGGAGCTTGATTAACAGACTGCCCAAATCTAAGGAGGGCAGCTTTGTGAGGCAGGGTTGGAAATCGTTAAAAATCACCCCATCCACAGTACACCAGGAAATGCACTGTAACATGTTACACAGGACATACACTACGCCCAAATTCAGATACAAAGCTAAATTATCTCTGGACAGTAAATGTACAACGTGCAGATTTTATACACCGCCTATGGAACTGCCTATGGATCCGCCTATGGAACTGCCCAGTGGTCCAAGAGTTCTGGTCACAGATAGGGGATTACTGCAAATAATCTCTGAATATAGCAATCCATATAGATCCCGAATATGCGATTTTTAATATTACTGTATAAATCTATATGCAGAATGGGCAATCGGGGATCAAGCTGAAAACAGCAAAGAAATTATAGCTATGGCCGCAAGGAAAACAATTCTGCATCTATGGCCACATAATGCTGCCCCATCTATAAAGTTATGGACAGGAAACATGCCTGGGATATTTACACGATGGACAAAGAAAAAAAAGCAGAGTTAGAAAAAGCTTCATAGCCGCATAATCCGATGAGACAAAGGCAAAAATCCAAGAACACTTTCAGCACACACCGTACACGAACAAGGGGTCCCCCAACAAGAATCGAAATACTACACTGTTTTAACAACCAGGGACCTGGGTGGGGGAGGCAGCGAACAGAACTTCTGATTCAGGTACCAGACGGACGTGAATATGTTGAGCAGAGGATATATTTTATAGTACTGAAGAGTTTCTCACATTACATTTCCTGAGTTAGACTGACAGACTAGGGTGTATTATCAGGAGGAGAGAAGCGAGGCACTGGTTGCCATTATACAGTTAAAGTGCTATATAAGCTAAGTTAAAATGATTAAATTGTTATTATATTAAAAACAAAAAGGGAAATTTGCAAAATGCACATTGCATGGAACAAAAGGAAATACTAAGGAACTTGCTGTATTATACATGTGGAAAATGTATAGTGTGTATAAAATGGTATCATTTCCAATAAAAAAAAGGAGTATCCCGATTCTGATTCCTATAGGGAGCAACGAGAGGTAACGGGGGAGACTCTCCTCTCTGTTCCTGGTCTGTACATTGCGTCTCTTGAAAATCTTACAAGAGCCTACAGAAGCCTTTTCTCTCCCCACACACCGCTCTGTGTAAGTGATACGCCCTGTGTATAACACGTACTCACACACTCCCGTGTACATTACACGCGCCTCCTGTTCTGCAGCTGAGCTCGCTCCTCATCTTATATACACACAAAGTCCTTTGGAACCAACTCTCAAAGGATCAACCAGCCCTGAAGTCACAGCACAGACACAAAGACACAACCAGCCCTGAAGTCACAGCACAGACACAAAGACACAACCAGCCCTGAAGTCACAGCACAGACACAAAGACACAACCAGCCCTGAAGTCACAGCACAGACACAAAGACACAACCAGCCCTGAAGTCACAGCACAGACACAAAGACACAACCAGCCCTGAAGTCACAGCAAAGACACAAAGACACAACCAGCCCTGAAGTCACAGCACAGACACAAAGACACAACCAGCCCTGAAGTCACAGCACAGACACAAAGACACAACCAGCCCTGAAGTCACAGCACAGACACAAAGACACAACCAGCCCTGAAGTCACAGCAAAGACACAAAGACACAACCAGCCCTGAAGTCACAGCACAGACACAAAGACACAACCAGCCCTGAAGTCACAGCACAGACACAAAGACACAACCAGCCCTGAAGTCACAGCACAGACACAAAGACACAACCAGCCCTGAAGTCATAGCACAGACACAAAGACACAACCAGCCCTGAAGTCACAGCACAGACACAAAGACACAACCAGCCCTGAAGTCACAGCAAAGACACAACCAGCCCTGAAGTCACAGCACAGACACAAAGACACAACCAGCCCTGAAGTCACAGCACAGACACAAAGACACAACCAGCCCTGAAGTCACAGCACAGACACAAAGACACAACCAGCCCTGAAGTCACAGCACAGACACAAAGACACAACCAGCCCTGAAGTCACAGCACAGACACAAAGACACAACCAGCCCTGAAGTCACAGCACAGACACAAAGACACAACCAGCCCTGAAGTCACAGCAAAGACACAAAGACACAACCAGCCCTGAAGTCACAGCACAGACACAAAGACACAACCAGCCCTGAAGTCACAGCACAGACACAAAGACACAACCAGCCCTGAAGTCACAGCACAGACACAAAGACACAACCAGCCCTGAAGTCACAGCACAGACACAAAGACACAACCAGCCCTGAAGTCACAGCACAGACACAAAGACACAACCAGCCCTGAAGTCACAGCAAAGACACAACCAGCCCTGAAGTCACAGCACAGACACAAAGACACAACCAGCCCTGAAGTCACAGCACAGACACAAAGACACAACCAGCCCTGAAGTCACAGCAAAGACACAAAGACACAACCAGCCCTGAAGTCACAGCACAGACACAAAGACACAACCAGCCCTGAAGTCACAGCAAAGACACAAATACACAACCAACATTGAAGTCACAGCAAAGACACAAAGACACAACATGCCCTGAAGTCACAGCAAAGACACAAAGACACAACCAGCCCTGAAGTCACAGCAAAGACACAAAGACACAACATGCCCTGAAGTCACGGCAAAGACACAAAGACACAACATGCCCTGAAGTCACAGCAAAGACACAAATACACAACCAGCATTGAAGTCAAAGCAAAGACACAAAGACACAACCAGCCCTGAAGTCACAGCAAAGACACAAAGACACAACCAGCCCTGAAGTCACGGCAAAGACACAAAGACACAACCAGCCCTGAAGTCACAGGAAATACACAAAGACACAACCAGTCCTGAAGTCACAGCAAAGACACAAATACACAACCAGCATTGAAGTCACAGCAAAGACACAAAGACACAACCAGCATTGAAGTCACAGCAATGACACAAAGACACAACCAGCCCTGAAATCACAGCACAGACACAACGACACAACCAGCCCTGAAGTCACAGCAAAGACACAAAGACACAACATGCCCTGAAGTCACGGCAAAGACACAAAGACACAACATGCCCTGAAGTCACGGCAAAGACACAAAGACACAACATGCCCTGAAGTCACAGCAAAGACACAAATACACAACCAGCATTGAAGTCACAGCAAAGACACAAAGACACAACCAGCCCTGAAGTCACAGCAAAGACACAAAGACACAACCAGCCCTGAAGTCACGGCAAAGACACAAAGACACAACCAGCCCTGAAGTCACAGGAAATACACAAAGACACAACCAGTCCTGAAGTCACAGCAAAGACACAAATACACAACATGCCCTGAAGTCACGGCAAAGACACAAAGACACAACCAGCATTGAAGTCACAGCAATGACACAAAGACACAACCAGCCCTGAAATCACAGCACAGACACAACGACACAACCAGCCCTGAAGTCACAGCAAAGACACAAAGACACAACATGCCCTGAAGTCACGGCAAAGACACAAAGACACAACCAGCCCTGAAGTCACAGCAAAGACACAAAGACACAACATGCCCTGAAGTCACGGCAAAGACACAAAGACACAACATGCCCTGAAGTCACAGCAAAGACACAAAGACACAACCAGCCCTGAAGTCACAGCACAGACACAAAGACACAACCAGCCCTGAAGTCACAGCACAGACACAAAGACACAACCAGCCCTGAAGTCACAGCACAGACACAAAGACACAACCAGCCCTGAAGTCACAGCAAAGACACAACCAGCCCTGAAGTCACAGCACAGACACAAAGACACAACCAGCCCTGAAGTCACAGCACAGACACAAAGACACAACCAGCCCTGAAGTCACAGCAAAGACACAAAGACACAACCAGCCCTGAAGTCACAGCACAGACACAAAGACACAACCAGCCCTGAAGTCACAGCAAAGACACAAATACACAACCAACATTGAAGTCACAGCAAAGACACAAAGACACAACATGCCCTGAAGTCACAGCAAAGACACAAAGACACAACCAGCCCTGAAGTCACAGCAAAGACACAAAGACACAACATGCCCTGAAGTCACGGCAAAGACACAAAGACACAACATGCCCTGAAGTCACAGCAAAGACACAAATACACAACCAGCATTGAAGTCAAAGCAAAGACACAAAGACACAACCAGCCCTGAAGTCACAGCAAAGACACAAAGACACAACCAGCCCTGAAGTCACGGCAAAGACACAAAGACACAACCAGCCCTGAAGTCACAGGAAATACACAAAGACACAACCAGTCCTGAAGTCACAGCAAAGACAAATACACAACCAGCATTGAAGTCACAGCAAAGACACAAAGACACAACCAGCATTGAAGTCACAGCAATGACACAAAGACACAACCAGCCCTGAAATCACAGCACAGACACAACGACACAACCAGCCCTGAAGTCACAGCAAAGACACAAAGACACAACATGCCCTGAAGTCACGGAAAGACACAAAGACACAACATGCCCTGAAGTCACAGCAAAGACACAAATACACAACCAGCATTGAAGTCACAGCAAAGACACAAAGACACAACCAGCCCTGAAGTCACAGCAAAGACACAAAGACACAACCAGCCCTGAAGTCACGGCAAAGACACAAAGACACAACCAGCCCTGAAGTCACAGGAAATACACAAAGACACAACCAGTCCTGAAGTCACAGCAAAGACACAAATACACAACATGCCCTGAAGTCACGGCAAAGACACAAAGACACAACCAGCATTGAAGTCACAGCAATGACACAAAGACACAACCAGCCCTGAAATCACAGCACAGACACAACGACACAACCAGCCCTGAAGTCACAGCAAAGACACAAAGACACAACATGCCCTGAAGTCACGGCAAAGACACAAAGACACAACCAGCCCTGAAGTCACAGCAAAGACACAAAGACACAACATGCCCTGAAGTCACGGCAAAGACACAAAGACACAACATGCCCTGAAGTCACAGCAAAGACACAAATACACAACCAGCATTGAAGTCACAGCAAAGACACAAAGACACAACCAGCCCTGAAGTCACAGCAAAGACACAAAGACACAACCAACCCTGAAGTCACGGCAAAGACACAAAGACACAACCAGCCCTGAAGTCACAGGAAATACACAAAGACACAACCAGTCCTGAAGTCACAGCAAAGACACAAATACACAACCAGCATTGAAGTCACAGCAAAGACACAAAGACACAACCAGCCCTGAAATCACAGCACAGACACAACGACACAACCAGCCCTGAAGTCACAGCAAAGACACAAAGACACAAGCAGCCCTGAAGTCACAGCAAAGACACAAAGACACAACCAGCCCTGAAGTCACAGCAAAGACACAACCAGCCCTGAAGTCACAGCAAAGACACAAAGACACAACCAGCCCTGAAGTCACAGCAAAGACACAAAGACACAACCAGTCCTGAAGTCACAGCAAAGACACAAAGACACAACCAGTCCTGAAGTCATAGCAAAGACACAACCAGCCCTGAAGTCACAGCAAAGACACAAAGACACAACCAGCCCTGAAGTCACAAGAAAGACACAAAGACACAACTTTCTGAGCCATGAAGTCACAGCAAAGACACAAAGAGACAACCGGCCACGAAGTCACAGCAAAGACACAAAGACACAACCAGCCCTGAAGTCACAGCAAAGACACAAATGCACAACATGCCCTGAAGTCACAGCAAAGACACAAATACACAAGCAGCCCTGAAGTCACAGCAAAGACACAAAGACACAACCAGCTCTGAAGTCACTGCAAAGACACAAAGACACAATCAGCCCTGAAGTCACAGCAAAGACACAAATACACAACCAACATTGAAGTCACAGCAAAGACACAAAGACACAACATGCCCTGAAGTCACAGCAAAGACACAAAGACACAACCAGCCCTGAAGTCACAGCAAAGACACAAAGACACAACATGCCCTGAAGTCACGGCAAAGACACAAAGACACAACAAGCCCTGAAGTCACAGCAAAGACACAAAGACACAACATGCCCTGAAGTCACAGCAAAGACACAAAGACACAACATGCCCTGAAGTCACAGCAAAGACACAAATACACAACCAGTCCTGAAGTCACAGCAAAGACACAAAGACACAACCAGCCCTGAAGTCACGGCAAAGACACAAAGACACAACCAGTCCTGAAGTCCCAGCAAAGACACAAAGACACAACCAGCCCTGAAGTCACGGCAAAGACACAAAGACACAACCAGCCCTGAAGTCACAGGAAATACACAAAGACACAACCAGTCCTGAAGTCACAGCAAAGACACAAATACACAACCAGCATTGAAGTCACAGCAAAGACACAAAGACACAACCAGCATTGAAGTCACAGCAATGACACAAAGACACAACCAGCCCTGAAATCACAGCACAGACACAATGACACAACCAGCCCTGAAGTCACAGCAAAGACACAAAGACACAAGCAGCCCTGAAGTCACAGCAAAGACACAAAGACACAACCAGCCCTGAAGTCACAGCAAAGACACAACCAGCCCTGAAGTCACAGCAAAGACACAAAGACACAACCAGCCCTGAAGTCACAGCAAAGACACAACCAGCCCTGAAGTCACAGCAAAGACACAAAGACACAACCAGCCCTGAAGTCACAGCAAAGACACAAAGACACAACCAGCCCTGAAGTCACAGCAAAGACACAAAGACACAACCAGCCCTGAAGTCACAGCAAAGACACAAAGACACAACCAGTCCTGAAGTCATAGCAAAGACCCAAAGACACAACCAGCCCTGAAGTCACAGCAAAGACACAAAGACACAACCAGCCCTGAAGTCACAGCAAAGACACAAAGACACAACCAGCCCTGAAGTCACAGCAAAGACACAAAGACACAACCAGCCCTGAAGTCACAGCAAAGACACAAAGACACAACCAGTCCTGAAGTCATAGCAAAGACACAACCAGCCCTGAAGTCACAGCAAAGACACAAAGACACAACCAGCCCTGAAGTCACAGCAAAGACACAAAGACACAACCAGCCCTGAAGTCACAGCAAAGACACAAAGACACAACCAGCCCTGAAGTCACAGCAAAGACACAAGGATACAACCAGCCCTGAAGTCACAGCAAAGACACAAAGACACAAGCAGCCCTGAAGTCACAGCAAAGACACAAGCAGCCCTGAAGTCACAGCAAAGACACAAAGACACAACCAGCCCAGAAGTCACAGCAAAGACACAAAGACACAACAAGCCCTGAAGTAACAGGAAATACACAAAGACACAACCAGTCCTGAAGTCACAGCAAAGACACAAAGACACAACCAGCCCTGAAGTCACAGCAAAGACTCAAAGACACAACCAGCCCTGAAGTCACAGCAAAGACACAAAGACACAACCAGCCCTGAAGTCACAGCAAAGACACAAAGACACAACCAGCCCTGAAGTCACAGCAAAGACACAAAGACACAACCAGCCCTGAAGTCACGGCAAAGACACAAAGACACAACCAGCCCTGAAGTCACAGGAAATACACAAAGACACAACCAGTCCTGAAGTCACAGCAAAGACACAAATACACAACATGCCCTGAAGTCACGGCAAAGACACAAAGACACAAAGACACAACCAGCATTGAAGTCACAGCAATGACACAAAGACACAACCAGCCCTGAAGTCACAGCAAAGACACAAAGACACAGCTTTCTGAGCCCTAAAGTCATGGCAAAGACACAACTTTTTGAGGTAAAACTGATAAGTACACTTCTTCCTGACTTAAAATTTCTTGGGATTTCTATTGAAAAACTCATTAATTTAGTGCCTAATTAGTCATAGCTCAGAGTTACCAAAACATAACTCATTAATTTAGTGCCTAATTAGTCATAGCTCAGAGTTACCAAAACATAACTCGTTAATTTAGTGCCTAATTAGTCATAGCTCAGAGTTGCCAAAACATAACTCAATAATTAAAGTGCCTAATTAGTCATATCTCAGAGTTACCAAAACATAACTCATTAATTTAGTGCCTAATTAGTCATAGCTCAGAGTTACCAAAACATAACTCATTAATTTAGTGCCTAATTAGTCATAGCTCAGAGTTGCCAAAACATAACTGATTAATTTAGTGCCTAATTAGTCATAGTTCAGAGTTGCCAAAACAGAACTCGTTAATTTAGTGCCTAATTAGTCATAGCTCAGAGTTACCAAAACATAACTCATTAATTTAGTGCCTAATTAGTCATAGCTCAGAGTTACCAAAACATAACTCATTAATTTAGTGCCTAATTAGTCATAGCTCAGAGTTGCCAAAACATAACTGATTAATTTAGTGCCTAATTAGTCATAGCTCAGAGTTGCCAAAACATAACTGATTAATTTAGTGCCTAATTAGTCATAGTTCAGAGTTGCCAAAACAGAACTCGTTAATTTAGTGCCTAATTAGTCATAGCTCAGAGTTACCAAAACATAACTCATTAATTTAGTGCCTAATTAGTCATAGCTCAGAGTTACCAAAACATAACTCGTTAATTTAGTGCCTAATTAGTCATAGCTCAGAGTTACCTAAACAGAACTCGTTAATTGTGATTTTGAACTAATGTAAAAAAAAAATTACATACACAGGACAGTTATTAAAGCTGCAGTTCAGTCTATATCCTGCATGTGTGTTTTTTTTAATAAATCAGTTCTGTAGTAAGAAAAAATACTTTTAGCATTTTCGGTTTTTAAAAAAACAACTTTGAAAGACCAATTTTCTTGTATTCTATTTTAACAAGCATTTGCTAAGGCACTGCCCCTTCATGGCCTGTCACAAACCCAGGCACACCCCTTTGTCAGCACTGCCCTCCCTCTCTCTAAACGTGCACTAGCATCTGGTCACATGATCTTCCTCATACAGTATTCCATTTATAGCAAACGTGTATATGTGAATATTATTTAGATGTATATGTATGTTACTGAAATGTGGAGTGAGTGTGTAGGTAAATACACACAATACACTTCCACTGCATATATATATATATATATATATATATATATATATATATATATATATATATATATATATATATATATATATATATATATATATATATATATATATTATATATATTATATATTATATATATGTGAAGTTATGTGAGTAAAAAAGTGACAAAAACCCTCCATAGCAAGGCAAATAGCAAATGGAAATATTACTGTATGCTCATTTGTATG
>NW_027454542.1:0-5000 GCF_040206685.1 Ascaphus truei | reverse complement strand
GCCCAAAGGCTGACAAAGCCAGTCCATCAGTTACAGAAAGTACATTAGCGGTGCCCAAAGGCTGACAAAGCCAGTCCATCAGTTACAGAAAGTACATTAGCGGTGCCCAAAGGCTGACAAAGCCAGTCCATCAGTTACAGAAAGTACATTAGCGGTGCCCAAAGGCTGACAAAGCCAGTCCGTCAGTTACAGAAAGTACATTAGCGGTGCCCAAAGGCTGACAAAGCCAGTCCGTCAGTTACAGAAAGTACATTAGCGGTGCCCAAAGGCTGACAAAGCCAGTCCATCAGTTACAGAAAGTACATTAGCGGTGCCCAAAGGCTGACAAAGCCAGTCCATCAGTTACAGAAAGTACATTAGCGGTGCACACCACAATCATTTTTAGTACTTTTTTAGTGAATACGTTCTAGTGAAACAAACCGCGATTAAGTGAAAAATACATAAAAACTAGATCAATAATAGTTGCTGCCTTAAGTTAGCCACCATGGAAATGACATTAATAAACAGAGGTTTAAGCATTGTTTGTCCATTCCATAAACAGTGCAACCATTGCAGGTACTTAGCTACAATTAGCAGAGGGCATGGTCACCAGATGCAATGACCCCCTGCTTGTGACAATGCTTCTCAGCAGCTTTGCCTCGTGTACTTGTAGAGTTCATAGCAGTAATATAAAAGCATACAATACACATAAGGTCTGACTTCTAATTATTGGTGAGTTCCCATGAAATCATCTTGCTGTGCTATTAATTGGTGCCTAATAACCATAGGATGTTTATATGGTTATTATAATACTGAGATCAGTCCGTTGCCCCCAAGATCACACTGATGTCAGATTATTGTTATACCCTAGATAACAGAATGTGACAAAACAACATACAGGCATACCCCGGTTTAAGGACACTCACTTTACGTACACTCGCGAGTAAGGACATATCGCCCAATAGGCAAACAGCAGCTCGCGCATGCGCCTGTCGGCACGTCCAGAACAGCAATACCGGCTCCCTACCTGTACTGAAGCTGTGCGCAAGCGGGGAGACTATAGAGCCTGTTACACAAGCGGGGAGACTATAGAGCCCGTTACACATGTGTTATTTACATCAGTTATGCACGTATATGACGATTGCAGTAAGGTACATGCATCGATAAGTGGGGAAAAGGTAGTGCTTCACTTTAAGTACATTTTCGCTTTACATACATGCTCCGGTCCCATTGCGTACGTTAATGCGGGGTATGGCTGTGTTACATAGTTACATACATGCTCCGGTCCCATTGCGTACGTTAATGCGGGGTATGCCTGTGTTACATAGTTACATACATGCTCCGGTCCCATTGCGTACGTTAATGCGGGGTATGCCTGTAGTTACATAGTTACATACATGCTCCGGTCCCATTGCGTACGTTAATGCAGGGTATGCCTGTGTTACATAGTTACATACATGCTCCGGTCCCATTGCGTACGTTAATGCGGGGTATGCCTGTGTTACATAGTTACATACATGCTCCGGTCCCATTGCGTACGTTAATGCGGGGTATGCCTGTGTTACATAGTTACATACATGCTCCGGTCCCATTGCGTACGTTAATGCGGGGTATGCCTGTAGTTACATAGTTACATACATGCTCCGGTCCCATTGCGTACGTTAATGCAGGGTATGCCTGTGTTACATAGTTACATACATGCTCCGGTCCCATTGCGTACGTTAATGCGGGGTATGCCTGTGTTACATAGTTACATACATGCTCCGGTCCCATTGCGTACGTTAATGCGGGGTATGCCTGTGTTACATAGTTACATACATGCTCCGGTCCCATTGCGTACGTTAATGCGGGGTATGCCTGTAGTTACATAGTTACATACATGCTCCGGTCCCATTGCGTACGTTAATGCAGGGTATGCCTGTGTTACATAGTTACATACATGCTCCGGTCCCATTGCGTACGTTAATGCGGGGTATGCCTGTGTTACATAGTTACATACATGCTCCGGTCCCATTGCGTACGTTAATGCGGGGTATGCCTGTGTTACATAGTTACATACATGCTCCGGTCCCATTGCGTACGTTAATGCGGAGTGTGCCTGTGTTACATAGTTACATACATGCTCCGGTCCCATTGCGTACGTTAATGCGGGGTATGCCTGTGTTACATAGTTACATACATGCTCCGGTCCCATTGCGTACGTTAATGCGGGGTATGCCTGTGTTACATAGTTACATACATGCTCCGGTCCCATTGCGTACGTTAATGCGGGGTATGCCTGTGTTACATAGTTACATACATGCTCCGGTCCCATTGCGTACGTTAATGCGGGTATGCCTGTGTTACATAGTTACATACATGCTCCGGTCCCATTGCGTACGTTAATGCGGGGTATGCCTGTGTTACATAGTTACATACATGCCCCGGTCCCATTGCGTACGTTAATGCGTGGTATGCCTGTGTTACATAGTTACATACATGCTCCGGTCCCATTGCGTACGTTAATGCGGGGTATGCCTGTGTTACATAGTTACATACACGCTCCGGTCCCATTGCGTACGTTAATGCGGGGTATGCCTGTGTTACATACATGCTCCGGTCCCATTGCGTACGTTAATGCGGGGTATGCCTGTGTTACATAATTACATACATGCTCCGTTCCCATGGCGCACGTTAATGCGGGGTATGCCTGTAGTTACATAGTTACATACATGCTCCGGTCCCATTGCGTACGTTAATGCGTGGTATGCCTGTGTTACATAGTTACATACATGCTCCGGTCCCATTGCGTACGTTAATGCGGGGTATGCCTGTGTTACATAGTTACATACATGCTCCGGTCCCATTGCGTACGTTAATGCGGGGTATGCCTGTGTTACATAGTTACATACATGCTCTGGTCCCATTGCGTACGTTAATGCGGGGTATGCCTGTGTTACATAGTTACATACATGCTCTGGTCCCATTGCGTACGTTAATGCGGGGTATGCCTGTGTATATAGTTACATACATGCTCCGGTCCCATTGCGTACGTTAATGTGGGGTATGCCTGTGTTACATAGTTATATACATGCTCTGGTCCCATTGCGTACGTTAATGCGGGGTATGCCTGTGTTACATAGTTACATACATGCTCCGGTCCCATTGCGTACGTTAATGCGGGGTATACCTGTGTTACATAGTTACATACATGCTCCAGTCCCATTGCGTACGTTAATGCGGGGTATGCCTGTGTTACATACATGTGCCGGTCCCATTGCGTACGTTAATGCGGGGTATGCCTGTGTTACATAGTTACATACATGCTCCAGTCCCATTGCGTACGTTAATGCGGGGTATGCCTGTGTTACATAGTTACATACATGCTCCGGTCCCATTGCGTACGTTAATGCGGAGTATGTATGTATATATGCGTACGTTAATGCGGGGTATGTATGTATATATGCGTACGTTAATGCGGGGTATGTATGTATATATGCGTACGTTAATGCGGGGTATGTATGTATATATGCGTACGTTAATGCGGGGTATGTATGTATATATGCGTACGTTAATGCGGGGTATGTATGTATATATGCGTACGTTAATGCGGGGTATGTATGTATATATGCGTACGTTAATGCGGGGTATGTATGTATATATGCGTACGTTAATGCGGGGTATGTATGTATATATGCGTACGTTAATGCGGGTATGTATGTATATATGCGTACGTTAATGCGGGGTATCTTATACTTTATTAGTGAAAGCACTGTATGCCTGCCTGCCTGCCTGCCTGCCTGCCTGGATGTCCGGTGTCCCTAGGGGAAATCTCATTGGTCCCTTGGCCCGCCCCCGCACACCTCTCATTGGCCTGAGGCGGAGTGACGGGCCAAAGGACACACACACAGGGACACACACACAGGGACACACACACAGGGACACACACACAGGGACACACACACACACAGGGACACACACACACACAGGGACACACACACACACACAGGGACACACACACAGGGACACACACACACCACAGGGACACACACACACACACACACACACAGGGACACACACACACACACACACACAGGGACACACACACACACAGGGACACACACACACACAGGGACACACACACACACACACAGGGACACACACACAGGGACACACACACACACACACACACACACACGGACACACACACACACACACACACACACACACAGGGACACACACAGGGACACACACACACACACACACACACACACACACACACACACACACACACAGAGTAGGGGGGGTGTACATTAGCAGCATGTATAACCCGGGGGGTGGGGCTCACATACCCGCCGGTCCCGGAGCCTCTGCCTCTTCTCCCCGAAATCAGCCTCCACAACCCGCGCGCACCTCCTCCTCTCCCCGTGTCTCCCTGTTTCCCGCGCTTTCAGCCCCCCCCCCCCCCCCGGCGCCGCTACAGTCAGCGGGGGAGCGAGTGCCAGGGACACAGCGGGGGAGCGGCCACAACAAGCTGCCTCCCGCCTCACATCCACGTGGGAGCGGCCGGACGGGTGAGGGAGCGGCCTTCACCTCCCCTCACCCCCTTCACCTCCCCTCACCCACCACTCACCTCCCTCCACCCCCCCTTCACCTCCCCTCCACCCCCCTTCACCTCCCCTTCACCCCCCTTCACCTCCCCTCACCTCCCCTCACCCACCACTCACCTCCTCCACCCCCCCTTCACCTCCCCTCCACCCCCCCTTCACCTCCCCTCCACCCCCCCTTCACCTCCCCCTTCACCCCCCTTCACCTCCCCTCACCTCCCCTCACCCACCACTCACCTCCCTCCACCCCCCCTTCACCTCCCCTCCACCCCCCCTTCACCTCCCCTCCACCCCCCTTCACCTCCCTCACCTCCCCTCACCCACCACTCACCTCCCTCCACCCCCCCTTCACCTCCCCTCCACCCCCCCTTCACCTCCCCCCTTCACCCCCCTCCACCTCCCCTTCACCCCCCCTTCACCTCCCCTCCACCCCCC
>NW_027454541.1:0-72407 GCF_040206685.1 Ascaphus truei | reverse complement strand
TTTATTTTGTTCTAACAAAATTAACACAGTATAGGAAAATATGCATTTGTCAGAGGGAAAGGCCAATAATCTGGAGTCAGGTCACCCTAATGTATATTAAAAATAAACACAGGCCTGTCTGATACTCCCTGATATTATAAAGTAAAGAGGCCACTCTATAATAAATATTTACACAGGCCTTTTTAAGTCTGTCCCTAATAATCTGTAATCAGGAGGTCATTATAAGTGTTAAAACAGTAGTGGTACTGTGATATTAAAGTGACAATCCCATACAAGTTTAATTCAGCCTAAATCCACACAATAATGTTAATAAATGCATTATAAATATCACATGACCATATGTATACTGACTTAGTTCATGGCTGTGTTATTACATCATTACATGTGTAATTAAATCCGTGACATTCTCAGGCTCCCCCCTTCTGTGACAATCATACAGCCGGGCCGTTACATTGCAACACACTAATCCCGCCCCTAGTGACATCACCTGATCAGTAACCAGTCAGAGAAGCTAGCAGGCAAAGAACTACATTTCCCACAATGCACCTCGTGGAGTGTGGCTAGCAGCTACACCTTCTCTCACTAGTTTGTCTCCTGCGAGTTTCCGTACACAGCGTCTTGTTAGAGTGGGGCGTGGACATGTGTAAACTTCAATGGTGGGAAAATGAGACAGTTTTAGCTGCTAGCTGAGCAGTGGTACAGCGCTCTGTAGAAGGCGCTCTCAGTCGGGTGAGTGATTTTTCAATGTGTGTGTTTATTTCATTTCTCATTTTACTTTCACTTTAAGTACTGCATGCTTATTTTTTTCTTTGGGCATTTAGAGATTTAAGTGCTCCGTGAGCCGAGTCCTCCATTGAAGGAGGAGCTATGAGGCCAACCTATCACAGCTACTGTACCATCTTCAGTTGCTTTCAGTATACTGATTAATCCACGGCACAGAATATGCAACTTCAAATACATCTATCAACTGTCTATATGTTAAGCCCCCGGACAAGCATTTGCTTGTTAGTTATACACTAGTTTCATACAAGCACTTCACACAGGGGGCTTCAACTTAGGTAGTACTTGACCGGCCGGTCTGAGTGTTCTCATTTCCATATATTTCTTGCCTCTACACTTTATTTACATACTTTGTACTTATTACTGCAGTGTAGCATTTTTCCCCACACCTTAAGGTTCAGTTTATAACAGCTTTGTAGGTCACCACTGCTCCTCATTTTAACCATTTATGTGTATGTGATTAATAAACCTTTATTGATACAATTTGTGTATGTTAGAGTGCTATTCAGGGGATTCTTTTTTTCTGTGTTAGTTTTCATATGTGTGTGTGTGTGTGTGTGTGTGTGTGTGTGTGTGTGTGTGTGTGTGTGTGTGTGTGTGTATATATATATGTATATATTTATGTATATATATTTGTGTGTGTGTGACCTTGGGCAAGTCACTTCATATCCTCTGTGCCTCAGGCACCAATGTCATAGATTATAGCTCTATGGGGCAGGGACTTGTGTCTGCAAAATGTCTCTGTATAGCGCTACGTAAAACTAGCAGCGCTTTAAAAGAACATGCTGTTATTATTATTATATATAAATGTGTATGTATTTATTTATATAGCACTATTAATGTATATAGCGTTTCACAGTAGTAATACATGTGAAAATCCTATAAATAACAAATACAAATATCAGGTCATGGGAATAAGTGATTTGGACATAAAAGTAACATTTCGGAAGTGTGGACAACTAATACATCTTGTAGATTGCCTTTACAGTGTGATGTCATTGATTCAGTAGATTGTGTGCAGACCAGGACTGCAGTACAGTGTCACTCACATGGATGACTTGCGTGGTAGAAGCTCAAGAACAAGGATGTCAAACTCCAGTCCTCGAGGGCAGCAAACAGGCCAGGTTTTCAGGATATCCCTACTGAAAACCTGGCCTGTTTGGGACCCTCGAGGACTGGAGTTTGACATGCATGCTCTAGACGGAGCACAGCTGTGGGTGGGAGGTGGATTTGCTTTGCATCAAATGGTTTGGAGCAAGGTTTATTGTATGTATTATCATAATAACAATGCAATGCTTAACTTTTATTTCAGGAGGGATGACTGCAGAACAGAAGTGAATATTGAAGCCATGTGTTCCTTTTCTTGCAAAAGAGAAAATTTGAAGGACAGTTGAAGAGAAGGAAAATTACTACACAGAGACAGATAAGCAATGTGTATATTTCTCATTTACCATTTAGTATTTGTCGTTTTATTGACTCCACACAATCCGGCTGCTACGGGTTTCACATTGAATATTTTCATCTCTACTCTACCCCTTCCTGTGATCTGAACCATGCAAGTTTTCGTTGATTCAATACATCATGAGTAGAGGGTGGCTACAGTATGAAGTAAAGACCCAAGGACCACATCTACTACCATTCATAACAAGAACATGTGCAGTAGCGCACAGCTGCAGTTCTATGTGATTGTTATGAAAGGTTGAGGTGGTTCAATTCTATGAATCTGGAGTGGGATGGATCCTGTTTGCATCATATGGTTTCATCTAGGCCAGTAGATTATATAACTCTCAGTACAGGTTACACATGGCATCAGTATTAGTGATTTAAAGAGGAGGAAAGCTTCAATGTGGAGAACAAAGCCAAGTAATGTTGAAGTTACTCCTTTTACCATTTACTTGGTCAGTCTGTACTGTCTACTCTCCACACAGCTGCTAAGGATCTTCCATTTTAAATACTTTCACCTCCTATTCTGCACTGCTTTGCTGCCCATTATTCAGAGATGCGTTCCAGTCATGTTTAGCACTCTGAATCTCTCTGCAGTCATTGGTTCAGCACATCATGGGTAGAGCATGGCTACAGATACAGCAAGCTATTATTATTTTACCGGCTGATCACCCATAATATTGCATTAAAACATAGAATATCACTTAATTTCCAAAAGATTCAGTGATGCTGATAATGCAGAATCTCACAACATTTCCCATCATAATGCCATAATGCACAAGTGGGAGAAATAATCCTTGCTATATCTGTACATTGTGTGACATATTACCTCAATGACCAATGAGAGCAAGTACATCTTCTGTATAGAGCGGCTGTGTTATGATGCAGTTATTGATCATCATTGACATAATCACAAGAATCTTATGCAAAGGGAAATTGTCCGCAGCGAAGTGAGATTTCAGCCCCCAAACGTCTGTAATATTAATGCAATGTCTTACTTTTGTTGCAGTGAACACTGAAGAGACGGATCTACTACAACACTGTACAGGATGAGCATACGCTACAAGCAGCAAAATGATCTTGCAGTTGACAGTATGTTGTTCTGGTAATGTGCACAATTATTATTTATGGGCTACACACCACAGTGCTGGACATATTCTGTTAACTTCAACTCTACTCCTAACATGGAGATGTCTTCCTGGTGTTACTGATTCAGTACATCATATGCACAGTGTGGTTATGATATGATGGATTGATTTAATGAACCCACCAACCAATGATGACATCTGCATCATCTTCTGTAAAGTGCAGCTACAGCATGATATTATCAGCATTTGGTGCGGTATAATCAGAGGTATCTATGTGCTTTTGTGCCTGTTTTAAGTCCTCCAGCTTAACGCCCCTACACCTCCCACTACACAGGCATACTTACTTATGCATACACTGACATCTGGCATACCTACACACACCCCAGGGCCACTTCCTTCCCCTGATGTCAGGGAGAGGATGGGCATGCAGAGTGCAGTAAGTCTCCACGTTACTCTGGCCAACAGTCTTGGCCTACCTCCAGCATCTGTCACCCACAACATCTGTTCCCTCCTTGTAAAGTGCTGAACTATCTCACCTGGGTCAGTGCTATAGCTGATCACAGTGCCCGATCAGGATGTCACTGTGACAGGCAGCAGTGCAGATTGACCGGTCAATCAATGCAGTGCCGCAACATATGCACTAAATGAGATTTCCGTGCCCCCAGTCAGGTTACTCCCTGGGCAGTGACCCTGCTCACACCCTCCCCTAGTTCCACCTCTGATCACAATTATCTCTCTTGGAGAGTGTAGCAAATTGGAGTTGGGGGAATCTCACCTCTGCCATGCATGGTCACAATCTGGGCACAGGACCCAAATAGTGGGCAATGTGGCACTTCTTACAGTAGAGAATAAGTAACTTTATTCTTTACTTGTGGATTAAGGACCTTATTTGCATTAAATTCAGTCCACATGGGACCAAGACTTTCTGGCTTACTGAACAAAGTGGAATTGTTTCGTAGAGGGTGGAGAATTGTATTTTATCTGAAATTACCCCCTCTGCACAAAATACAAACAATTATACCCATACAAGTACCTTGTGGAAGTTGTTGCCCTCTATCTTCCTGTGGTCTCTCCCTGTTTCTCACCGTGCCTCCTCCCATTTCCTTGCACCTGTGCGTCTCCGCATATATCCCTATACTCAGAGCCGGCTCCGGTCAGTGACATGGGATGCCCAAATATGAGCATACCCATATATGGGCATCCATGCCACTGACCGGAGCCCGCTCTGTTGCGGATATGGAGAGAGACTGGGAGATTTACACCCCCTT
Source organism: Ascaphus truei (assembly GCF_040206685.1). Taxonomy (NCBI): domain Eukaryota; kingdom Metazoa; phylum Chordata; class Amphibia; order Anura; family Ascaphidae; genus Ascaphus; species Ascaphus truei. Next base: position 67,828 of record NW_027454541.1, on the reverse strand, counting down.
ATAATTCATATGGTGCATAGTACCGGCACGTATTGTTTTACCGGTACTGTGTACCTTCCTACTTTCACACTGGTACAGTATATGCTGCAGTGGGACTGAGAGGGATATATTGGTAACACATAGTCATTGTTGGGGGAATTCAATCCATTTTGAAAATAGTAATGAAATGTTTTTTACTTTTCTTTTTTTTCAGTAATGAAGAATGAAACATTTCTGTTAAAATTGAATTGGAGGTGAACTGGATTCATCATCAACTCTGCACCAGTGTGAATTGATGTTCTTTAATGTTCTGATAAGGTACATGCAACATCTCTTCCTCAACCCCTGCACCACTCTCTGCCTCTTGCCTCTCTCTCTCCACCTCCCTGCTAAGCGTATTAACCCATCTAATGTAATCCACATTCCATGTCTCACTTTACTCTTCACTTCTCACGTGCCCTCTGGAATGACTGCTCTCTGACTAACAAGGTCTATTTGTACATGACCTCTTCTGCTCTCATCATCCACCACCTCTCATTCCCCTCACCCCTGTCCTACTCGATACCTCAGCTTAATTGAACTCTCTCCTCTGACATCTACCCTTATCTCTAACCTCTCCTCACTTTCTGCTTAAACTAACTATCTTGTTAACTTTTACAATGCTATCATCTCCTCCTCCTCCCTCCTCCTCCTCCCTCCTCCTCCTCCCTCCTCCTCCTCCCTCCTCCATCATATATATGCCCCTTCTAGGCTCTGACACACTCATCCCTCTAAGGCCATGATTATCATGGGCACATGCTTGGTCATCCACAGTGTGTGCGAGCGATGCAGAGCCGCCTCGGACCTCAGTGCAGGGATTGCTGCATACCCCCAGCATCTGTCACCCACAAACAATACACACACTAATACTCCCCACAATACACACTATAATACCTCCTCAATACTAATCTCCCCAATAATATTATAGCTCCAAACACAATATACACAACACCCTTACACAAGATACACAATCTAGTACTCTCCTCTGCACCTCTACACACAATATAATACTCCCACACACACAATATACACACTACCCTCCTACCCCCATAAAATACAACCAATAATACACACACACTTTGTGGATGTTGGGACCAGCTCCCGGCATGCACCAGTGAAAGAGAGAGGCCCGCAGAAGCTCGGAAGAACTCCCTCCATCCGTGCCTTCCTCCGTTTCACATCTTCTCCCTGTCTCTCTCCCTCCCTTTCCTTGCATCTCCCTGCGTCTTTACGTATACCCAGTCAGTGACGGCTCTGGTCACGTGATGCCTTAATATGGGCTTATCCATATATGTTCATCCACGTCACTAATGTGATGCCTGCACTGTTGCGGAGCTGGTACTTACGACGGGCACTTATTGTTTTATCAGTACTGCGTACCTGACTCTACCGGCCTACTTTCAACACTAGTACAATATGTGCTTCACTACGAGTGAGTGGGGAATATTGGCATCACACAGTCACTGTTGAATATGCCATTCAATCCATTTTGAAAATAGTAATGCAATGTGGTTTGGTTTTGTTTGCTTTTTGCAGTAATGAAGAATGGAAAAGTTATATTAAAATTAAATTGGAGGGGGACTAGATTCAGCATTTCATCATGAACTCTGCACTTGTGAGAATTTAACTTCTTGAATACCCTGACAGGTACACGCAACATTAAGACTATAATCTGCTGTGCAAGCTTTCGTGCTATACCTCCCCCTCAGGTTTTGATTTATACATTTGCTCCCTCAATTCATGTCCTCTAATATTTGAAAGCTCTCTCCTAGCATTTTCTCTTTACCACAGAACGTCATCCCAATGTAACCTCTCTCTTGTTCTTTCTGCTTGCTGTTTCCTCACTCCTCTGTTAAACTTTTCTAATTTCTCTAACTTCCACACTCCTGCTTTTATCCACATGTTCTCCTCTTTCCTTCCCCTACCTTTGCATGTGTCTACACACTGCACCATTTGTACAGACCTCTATTGCAGCTATTTCTGCACTGCTCAATGAAAAGCACTCTTTAATATCCTATTCTCTGGGCCCCCTCTCTCTGCGCCCCCTCTTTTGGCGCCTCCTCTCTCTGCGCCCCCTCTCTCTGCGCCTATCTGTCTCATTCTCTCTACGTCCCTCTCTCTCTACATAGAGCTATCTCTGTCTCTCTCTACACCTATCTCTGTGTCTCCTTCTATGTTTGCTGATGTGTGGGATATCTCTTATAATCTTGAACCTGCTCATATACACATCGGGCCTCCCTGCTAAGAGTGTTAACCTATCTAATGTAATCCACATTCCTTTCCTTACTTTTCTCTTCCCTTCTCCTATGCCATCTGGAATGTCCGTTCTCTGACTAACAAGGCTCTAGTTGTACATGACCTCTTCTGCTCTCATCATTCACAATCAGTCATTCCCCTCACCCCATCTTACCTGTCCCACTGATTTGCCTCTGCTTAATTAAACTCTCCTCTGACATCTACTCTAACCTCTCTGCTCTCTCTCTCTTTCCGCTTAAACTAACAATCTTATTAACTCTTACAATGCTATCCTCCTATCTATATGCCCCCTCTAGGCTCTGACACACTTGTCCCTCTAGCCCACACCCTTGGCTAAATTCCCAAACATGTTCATCACACTTCCACTCGCTGTTCTTAATGCCTATGAAGGAAATCACACAATTGATATTTGATTTTTCTACAGTAAAAATGTCTCCAGTCCTGTATAAAGCTGCTCTCTGGGGCCAAACCACACTACTTTTTTTTCACATTCATCAACACTCAAATTTAATTTACGCTGTCTTTTTTTCCCTGTATTTGACTCCCTCCACTAACCTTCTCCTCACACTTGCCATCCTTCCTTCACTTCTCCTCAAGCATTTGACTACTTCAGAGGCAAGGTGGATGCCACCCACAAGGAGATTCCTTCTGTCCCTTCCCCCTTCTCTCCTTCTACCTAATTCTCCTTCTGCATTTGACTCCTTTTCTTCTCTTACAGAGCTGGAAGCTAATCATCTTCTCTTCTCCCTCTACCACATGCCCTCTAGATCGTATCCCCTCACACCTTACTGCATCTCTTAGTCCCCACTCTCACCCACATCTTCAATTCCTCCCTATTCTCTGGCTCTTTACCCTCTTACTTTAAGCCTGTAGTGGTCACCCTTTTCTCAGAAACAACCTACACCCTATGTGCCTTACTAACTACCGCCCTGTATCCCTCCTGCTGTTTGTCTCCTAATTGCTAGAATGTCAACATTCTTAAATCACATTCCCTCCTGGATCCTTTACAACCTGCCTTTCGTACAGCTCGTTCTACAGACTGTGCTTAAAGCAAATTCCCAAGGTCACTTTTCCCTACTAATCCTACTTGATCTATCTGCTGCGTTTGATGCTCTCAATCACTCTCCTCCTTCATATTCTAAACTCTCTCTTGGTATCCGTAACACAGTTCTATCCTGGTTTTCATCATAACTTTCCTGTCACACATTCTCCATCTCTGTTGCTAACATGTCTTCGTCTTCTATTGATCTGTCTGTGGGTATACATCAGGGCTCTGTTCTGAGATCTCTCTTTCTCTCTACATACTATCATTTGGTGACCTCATCAACTCTTTGTGACAATCCTATAAATAACAAATACAAATATCAGGTCATGGGAATAAGTGATTTGGACATAAAAGTAACATTTCGGAAGTGTGGACAACTAATACATCTTGTAGATTGCCTTTACAGTGTGATGTCATTGATTCAGTAGATTGTGTGCAGACCAGGACTGCAGTACAGTGTCACTCACATGGATGACTTGCGTGGTAGAAGCTCAAGAACAAGGATGTCAAACTCCAGTCCTCGAGGGCAGCAAACAGGCCAGGTTTTCAGGATATCCCTACTGAAAACCTGGCCTGTTTGGGACCCTCGAGGACTGGAGTTTGACATGCATGCTCTAGAAGGAGCACAGCTGTGGGTGGGAGGTGGATTTGCTTTGCATCAAATGGTTTGGAGCAAGGTTTATTGTATGTATTATCATAATAACAATGCAATGCTTAACTTTTATTTCAGGAGGGATGACTGCAGAACAGAAGTGAATATTGAAGCCATGTGTTCCTTTTCTTGCAAAAGAGAAAATTTGAAGGACAGTTGAAGAGAAGGAAAATTACTACACAGAGACAGATAAGCAATGTGTATATTTCTCATTTACCATTTAGTATTTGTCGTTTTATTGACTCCACACAATCCGGCTGCTACGGGTTTCACATTGAATATTTTCATCTCTACTCTACCCCTTCCTGTGATCTGAACCATGCAAGTTTTCGTTGATTCAATACATCATGAGTAGAGTGTGGCTACAGTATGAAGTAAAGACCCAAGGACCACATCTACTACCATTCATAACAAGAACATGTGCAGTAGCGCACAGCTGCAGTTCTATGTGATTGTTATGAAAGGTTGAGGTGGTTCAATTCTATGAATCTGGAGTGGGATGGATCCTGTTTGCATCATATGGTTTCATCTAGGCCAGTAGATTATATAACTCTCAGTACAGGTTACACATGGCATCAGTATTAGTGATTTAAAGAGGAGGAAAGCTTCAATGTGGAGAACAAAGCCAAGTAATGTTGAAGTTACTCCTTTTACCATTTACTTGGTCAGTCTGTACTGTCTACTCTCCACACAGCTGCTAAGGATCTTCCATTTTAAATACTTTCACCTCCTATTCTGCACTGCTTTGCTGCCCATTATTCAGAGATGCGTTCCAGTCATGTTTAGCACTCTGAATCTCTCTGCAGTCATTGGTTCAGCACATCATGGGTAGAGCATGGCTACAGATACAGCAAGCTATTATTATTTTACCGGCTGATCACCCATAATATTGCATTAAAACATAGAATATCACTTAATTTCCAAAAGATTCAGTGATGCTGATAATGCAGAATCTCACAACATTTCCCATCATAATGCCATAATGCACAAGTGGGAGAAATAATCCTTGCTATATCTGTACATTGTGTGACGTATTACCTCAATGACCAATGAGAGCAAGTACATCTTCTGTATAGAGCGGCTGTGTTATGATGCAGTTATTGATCATCATTGACATAATCACAAGAATCTTATGCAAAGGGAAATTGTCCGCAGCGAAGTGAGATTTCAGCCCCCAAACGTCTGTAATATTAATGCAATGTCTTACTTTTGTTGCAGTGAACACTGAAGAGACGGATCTACTACAACACTGTACAGGATGAGCATACGCTACAAGCAGCAAAATGATCTTGCAGTTGACAGTATGTTGTTCTGGTAATGTGCACAATTATTATTTATGGGCTACACACCACAGTGCTGGACATATTCTGTTAACTTCAACTCTACTCCTAACATGGAGATGTCTTCCTGGTGTTACTGATTCAGTACATCATATGCACAGTGTGGTTATGATATGATGGATTGATTTAATGAACCCACCAACCAATGATGACATCTGCATCATCTTCTGTAAAGTGCAGCTACAGCATGATATTATCAGCATTTGGTGCGGTATAATCAGAGGTATCTATGTGCTTTTGTGCCTGTTTTAAGTCCTCCAGCTTAACGCCCCTACACCTCCCACTACACAGGCATACTTACTTATGCATACACTGACATCTGGCATACCTACACACACCCCAGGGCCACTTCCTTCCCCTGATGTCAGGGAGAGGATGGGCATGCAGAGTGCAGTAAGTCTCCACGTTACTCTGGCCAACAGTCTTGGCCTACCTCCAGCATCTGTCACCCACAACATCTGTTCCCTCCTTGTAAAGTGCTGAACTATCTCACCTGGGTCAGTGCTATAGCTGATCACAGTGCCCGATCAGGATGTCACTGTGACAGGCAGCAGTGCAGATTGACCGGTCAATCAATGCAGTGCCGCAACATATGCACTAAATGAGATTTCCGTGCCCCCAGTCAGGTTACTCCCTGGGCAGTGACCCTGCTCACACCCTCCCCTAGTTCCACCTCTGATCACAATTATCTCTCTTGGAGAGTGTAGCAAATTGGAGTTGGGGGAATCTCACCTCTGCCATGCATGGTCACAATCTGGGCACAGGACCCAAATAGTGGGCAATGTGGCACTTCTTACAGTAGAGAATAAGTAACTTTATTCTTTACTTGTGTATTAAGGACCTTATTTGCATTAAATTCAGTCCACATGGGACCAAGACTTTCTGGCTTACTGAACAAAGTGGAATTGTTTCGTAGAGGGTGGAGAATTGTATTTTATCTGAAATTACCCCCTCTGCACAAAATACAAACAATTATACCCATACAAGTACCTTGTGGAAGTTGTTGCCCTCTATCTTCCTGTGGTCTCTCCCTGTTTCTCACCGTGCCTCCTCCCATTTCCTTGCACCTCTGCGTCTCCGCATATATCCCTATACTCAGAGCCGGCTCCGGTCAGTGACATGGGATGCCCAAATATGAGCATACCCATATATGGGCATCCATGCCACTGACCGGAGCCCGCTCTGTTGCGGATATGGAGAGAGACTGGGAGATTTACATCCCCTTATAATTCATATGGTGCATAGTACCGGCACGTATTGTTTTACCGGTACTGTGTACCTTCCTACTTTCACACTGGTACAGTATATGCTGCAGTGGGACTGAGAGGGATATATTGGTAACACATAGTCATTGTTGGGGGAATTCAATCCATTTTGAAAATAGTAATGAAATGTTTTTTACTTTTCTTTTTTTTCAGTAATGAAGAATGAAACATTTCTGTTAAAATTGAATTGGAGGTGAACTGGATTCATCATCAACTCTGCACCAGTGTGAATTGATGTTCTTTAATGTTCTGATAAGGTACATGCAACATCTCTTCCTCAACCCCTGCACCACTCTCTGCCTCTTGCCTCTCTCTCTCCACCTCCCTGCTAAGCGTATTAACCCATCTAATGTAATCCACATTCCATGTCTCACTTTACTCTTCACTTCTCACGTGCCCTCTGGAATGACTGCTCTCTGACTAACAAGGTCTATTTGTACATGACCTCTTCTGCTCTCATCATCCACCACCTCTCATTCCCCTCACCCCTGTCCTACTCGATACCTCAGCTTAATTGAACTCTCTCCTCTGACATCTACCCTTATCTCTAACCTCTCCTCACTTTCTGCTTAAACTAACTATCTTGTTAACTTTTACAATGCTATCATCTCCTCCTCCTCCCTCCTCCTCCTCCCTCCTCCATCATATATATGCCCCTTCTAGGCTCTGACACACTCATCCCTCTAAGGCCATGATTATCATGGGCACATGCTTGGTCATCCACAGTGCGTGCGAGCGATGCAGAGCCGCCTCGGACCTCAGTGCAGGGATTGCTGCATACCCCCAGCATCTGTCACCCACAAACAATACACACACTAATACTCCCCACAATACACACTATAATACCTCCTCAATACTAATCTCCCCAATAATATTATAGCTCCAAACACAATATACACAACACCCTTACACAAGATACACAATCTAGTACTCTCCTCTGCACCTCTACACACAATATAATACTCCCACACACACAATATACACACTACCCTCCTACCCCCATAAAATACAACCAATAATACACACACACTTTGTGGATGTTGGGACCAGCTCCCGGCATGCACCAGTGAAAGAGAGAGGCCCGCAGAAGCTCGGAAGAACTCCCTCCATCCGTGCCTTCCTCCGTTTCACATCTTCTCCCTGTCTCTCTCCCTCCCTTTCCTTGCATCTCCCTGCGTCTTTACGTATACCCAGTCAGTGACGGCTCTGGTCACGTGATGCCTTAATATGGGCTTATCCATATATGTTCATCCACGTCACTAATGTGATGCCCGCACTGTTGCGGAGCTGGTACTTACGACGGGCACTTATTGTTTTATCAGTACTGCGTACCTGACTCTACTGGCCTACTTTCAACACTAGTACAATATGTGCTTCACTACGAGTGAGTGGGGAATATTGGCATCACACAGTCACTGTTGAATATGCCATTCAATCCATTTTGAAAATAGTAATGCAATGTGGTTTTGTTTTGTTTGCTTTTTGCAGTAATGAAGAATGGAAAAGTTATATTAAAATTAAATTGGAGGGGGACTAGATTCAGCATTTCATCATGAACTCTGCACTTGTGAGAATTTAACTTCTTGAATACCCTGACAGGTACACGCAACATTAAGACTATAATCTGCTGTGCAAGCTTTCGTGCTATACCTCCCCCTCAGGTTTTGATTTATACATTTGCTCCCTCAATTCATGTCCTCTAATATTTGAAAGCTCTCTCCTAGCATTTTCTCTTTACCACAGAACGTCATCCCAATGTAACCTCTCTCTTGTTCTTTCTGCTGGCTGTTTCCTCACTCCTCTGTTAAACTTTTCTAATTTCTCTAACTTCCACACTCCTGCTTTTATCCACATGTTCTCCTCTTTCCTTCCCCTACCTTTGCATGTGTCTACACACTGCACCATTTGTACAGACCTCTATTGCAGCTATTTCTGCACTGCTCAATGAAAAGCACTCTTTAATATCCTATTCTCTGGGCCCCCTCTCTCTGCGCCCCCTCTTTTGGCGCCTCCTCTCTCTGCGCCCCCTCTCTCTGCGCCTATCTGTCTCATTCTCTCTACGTCCCTCTCTCTCTACATAGAGCTATCTCTGTCTCTCTCTACACCTATCTCTGTGTCTCCTTCTATGTTTGCTGATGTGTGGGATATCTCTTATAATCTTGAACCTGCTCATATACACATCGGGCCTCCCTGCTAAGAGTGTTAACCTATCTAATGTAATCCACATTCCTTTCCTTACTTTTCTCTTCCCTTCTCCTATGCCATCTGGAATGTCCGTTCTCTGACTAACAAGGCTCTAGTTGTACATGACCTCTTCTGCTCTCATCATTCACAATCAGTCATTCCCCTCACCCCATCTTACCTGTCCCACTGATTTGCCTCTGCTTAATTAAACTCTCCTCTGACATCTACTCTAACCTCTCTGCTCTCTCTCTCTTTCCGCTTAAACTAACAATCTTATTAACTCTTACAATGCTATCCTCCTATCTATATGCCCCCTCTAGGCTCTGACACACTTGTCCCTCTAGCCCACACCCTTGGCTAAATTCCCAAACATGTTCATCACACTTCCACTCGCTGTTCTTAATGCCTATGAAGGAAATCACACAATTGATATTTGATTTTTCTACAGTAAAAATGTCTCCAGTCCTGTATAAAGCTGCTCTCTGGGGCCAAACCACACTACTTTTTTTTCACATTCATCAACACTCAAATTTAATTTACGCTGTCTTTTTTTCCCTGTATTTGACTCCCTCCACTAACCTTCTCCTCACACTTGCCATCCTTCCTTCACTTCTCCTCAAGCATTTGACTACTTCAGAGGCAAGGTGGATGCCACCCACAAGGAGATTCCTTCTGTCCCTTCCCCCTTCTCTCCTTCTACCTAATTCTCCTTCTGCATTTGACTCCTTTTCTTCTCTTACAGAGCTGGAAGCTAATCATCTTCTCTTCTCCCTCTACCACATGCCCTCTAGATCGTATCCCCTCACACCTTACTGCATCGATTAGTCCCCACTCTCACCCACATCTTCAATTCCTCCCTATTCTCTGGCTCTTTACCCTCTTACTTTAAGCCTGTAGTGGTCACCCTTTTCTCAGAAACAACCTACACCCTATGTGCCTTACTAACTACCGCCCTGTATCCCTCCTGCTGTTTGTCTCCTAATTGCTAGAATGTCAACATTCTTAAATCACATTCCCTCCTGGATCCTTTACAACCTGCCTTTCGTACAGCTCGTTCTACAGACTGTGCTTAAAGCAAATTCCCAAGGTCACTTTTCCCTACTAATCCTACTTGATCTATCTGCTGCGTTTGATGCTCTCAATCACTCTCCTCCTTCATATTCTAAACTCTCTCTTGGTATCCGTAACACAGTTCTATCCTGGTTTTCATCATAACTTTCCTGTCACACATTCTCCATCTCTGTTGCTAACATGTCTTCGTCTTCTATTGATCTGTCTGTGGGTATACATCAGGGCTCTGTTCTGAGATCTCTCTTTCTCTCTACATACTATCATTTGGTGACCTCATCAACTCTTTGTGACAATCCTATAAATAACAAATACAAATATCAGGTCATGGGAATAAGTGATTTGGACATAAAAGTAACATTTCGGAAGTGTGGACAACTAATACATCTTGTAGATTGCCTTTACAGTGTGATGTCATTGATTCAGTAGATTGTGTGCAGACCAGGACTGCAGTACAGTGTCACTCACATGGATGACTTGCGTGGTAGAAGCTCAAGAACAAGGATGTCAAACTCCAGTCCTCGAGGGCAGCAAACAGGCCAGGTTTTCAGGATATCCCTACTGAAAACCTGGCCTGTTTGGGACCCTCGAGGACTGGAGTTTGACATGCATGCTCTAGAAGGAGCACAGCTGTGGGTGGGAGGTGGATTTGCTTTGCATCAAATGGTTTGGAGCAAGGTTTATTGTATGTATTATCATAATAACAATGCAATGCTTAACTTTTATTTCAGGAGGGATGACTGCAGAACAGAAGTGAATATTGAAGCCATGTGTTCCTTTTCTTGCAAAAGAGAAAATTTGAAGGACAGTTGAAGAGAAGGAAAATTACTACACAGAGACAGATAAGCAATGTGTATATTTCTCATTTACCATTTAGTATTTGTCGTTTTATTGACTCCACACAATCCGGCTGCTACGGGTTTCACATTGAATATTTTCATCTCTACTCTACCCCTTCCTGTGATCTGAACCATGCAAGTTTTCGTTGATTCAATACATCATGAGTAGAGTGTGGCTACAGTATGAAGTAAAGACCCAAGGACCACATCTACTACCATTCATAACAAGAACATGTGCAGTAGCGCACAGCTGCAGTTCTATGTGATTGTTATGAAAGGTTGAGGTGGTTCAATTCTATGAATCTGGAGTGGGATGGATCCTGTTTGCATCATATGGTTTCATCTAGGCCAGTAGATTATATAACTCTCAGTACAGGTTACACATGGCATCAGTATTAGTGATTTAAAGAGGAGGAAAGCTTCAATGTGGAGAACAAAGCCAAGTAATGTTGAAGTTACTCCTTTTACCATTTACTTGGTCAGTCTGTACTGTCTACTCTCCACACAGCTGCTAAGGATCTTCCATTTTAAATACTTTCACCTCCTATTCTGCACTGCTTTGCTGCCCATTATTCAGAGATGCGTTCCAGTCATGTTTAGCACTCTGAATCTCTCTGCAGTCATTGGTTCAGCACATCATGGGTAGAGCATGGCTACAGATACAGCAAGCTATTATTATTTTACCGGCTGATCACCCATAATATTGCATTAAAACATAGAATATCACTTAATTTCCAAAAGATTCAGTGATGCTGATAATGCAGAATCTCACAACATTTCCCATCATAATGCCATAATGCACAAGTGGGAGAAATAATCCTTGCTATATCTGTACATTGTGTGACGTATTACCTCAATGACCAATGAGAGCAAGTACATCTTCTGTATAGAGCGGCTGTGTTATGATGCAGTTATTGATCATCATTGACATAATCACAAGAATCTTATGCAAAGGGAAATTGTCCGCAGCGAAGTGAGATTTCAGCCCCCAAACGTCTGTAATATTAATGCAATGTCTTACTTTTGTTGCAGTGAACACTGAAGAGACGGATCTACTACAACACTGTACAGGATGAGCATACGCTACAAGCAGCAAAATGATCTTGCAGTTGACAGTATGTTGTTCTGGTAATGTGCACAATTATTATTTATGGGCTACACACCACAGTGCTGGACATATTCTGTTAACTTCAACTCTACTCCTAACATGGAGATGTCTTCCTGGTGTTACTGATTCAGTACATCATATGCACAGTGTGGTTATGATATGATGGATTGATTTAATGAACCCACCAACCAATGATGACATCTGCATCATCTTCTGTAAAGTGCAGCTACAGCATGATATTATCAGCATTTGGTGCGGTATAATCAGAGGTATCTATGTGCTTTTGTGCCTGTTTTAAGTCCTCCAGCTTAACGCCCCTACACCTCCCACTACACAGGCATACTTACTTATGCATACACTGACATCTGGCATACCTACACACACCCCAGGGCCACTTCCTTCCCCTGATGTCAGGGAGAGGATGGGCATGCAGAGTGCAGTAAGTCTCCACGTTACTCTGGCCAACAGTCTTGGCCTACCTCCAGCATCTGTCACCCACAACATCTGTTCCCTCCTTGTAAAGTGCTGAACTATCTCACCTGGGTCAGTGCTATAGCTGATCACAGTGCCCGATCAGGATGTCACTGTGACAGGCAGCAGTGCAGATTGACCGGTCAATCAATGCAGTGCCGCAACATATGCACTAAATGAGATTTCCGTGCCCCCAGTCAGGTTACTCCCTGGGCAGTGACCCTGCTCACACCCTCCCCTAGTTCCACCTCTGATCACAATTATCTCTCTTGGAGAGTGTAGCAAATTGGAGTTGGGGGAATCTCACCTCTGCCATGCATGGTCACAATCTGGGCACAGGACCCAAATAGTGGGCAATGTGGCACTTCTTACAGTAGAGAATAAGTAACTTTATTCTTTACTTGTGTATTAAGGACCTTATTTGCATTAAATTCAGTCCACATGGGACCAAGACTTTCTGGCTTACTGAACAAAGTGGAATTGTTTCGTAGAGGGTGGAGAATTGTATTTTATCTGAAATTACCCCCTCTGCACAAAATACAAACAATTATACCCATACAAGTACCTTGTGGAAGTTGTTGCCCTCTATCTTCCTGTGGTCTCTCCCTGTTTCTCACCGTGCCTCCTCCCATTTCCTTGCACCTCTGCGTCTCCGCATATATCCCTATACTCAGAGCCGGCTCCGGTCAGTGACATGGGATGCCCAAATATGAGCATACCCATATATGGGCATCCATGCCACTGACCGGAGCCCGCTCTGTTGCGGATATGGAGAGAGACTGGGAGATTTACATCCCCTTATAATTCATATGGTGCATAGTACCGGCACGTATTGTTTTACCGGTACTGTGTACCTTCCTACTTTCACACTGGTACAGTATATGCTGCAGTGGGACTGAGAGGGATATATTGGTAACACATAGTCATTGTTGGGGGAATTCAATCCATTTTGAAAATAGTAATGAAATGTTTTTTACTTTTCTTTTTTTTCAGTAATGAAGAATGAAACATTTCTGTTAAAATTGAATTGGAGGTGAACTGGATTCATCATCAACTCTGCACCAGTGTGAATTGATGTTCTTTAATGTTCTGATAAGGTACATGCAACATCTCTTCCTCAACCCCTGCACCACTCTCTGCCTCTTGCCTCTCTCTCTCCACCTCCCTGCTAAGCGTATTAACCCATGCCCTCTAGATCGTATCCCCTCACACCTTACTGCATCTCTTAGTCCCCACTCTCACCCACATCTTCAATTCCTCCCTATTCTCTGGCTCTTTACCCTCTTACTTTAAGCCTGTAGTGGTCACCCTTTTCTCAGAAACAACCTACACCCTATGTGCCTTACTAACTACCGCCCTGTATCCCTCCTGCTGTTTGTCTCCTAATTGCTAGAATGTCAACATTCTTAAATCACATTCCCTCCTGGATCCTTTACAACCTGCCTTTCGTACAGCTCGTTCTACAGACTGTGCTTAAAGCAAATTCCCAAGGTCACTTTTCCCTACTAATCCTACTTGATCTATCTGCTGCGTTTGATGCTCTCAATCACTCTCCTCCTTCATATTCTAAACTCTCTCTTGGTATCCGTAACACAGTTCTATCCTGGTTTTCATCATAACTTTCCTGTCACACATTCTCCATCTCTGTTGCTAACATGTCTTCGTCTTCTATTGATCTGTCTGTGGGTATACATCAGGGCTCTGTTCTGAGATCTCTCTTTCTCTCTACATACTATCATTTGGTGACCTCATCAACTCTTTGTGACAATCCTATAAATAACAAATACAAATATCAGGTCATGGGAATAAGTGATTTGGACATAAAAGTAACATTTCGGAAGTGTGGACAACTAATACATCTTGTAGATTGCCTTTACAGTGTGATGTCATTGATTCAGTAGATTGTGTGCAGACCAGGACTGCAGTACAGTGTCACTCACATGGATGACTTGCGTGGTAGAAGCTCAAGAACAAGGATGTCAAACTCCAGTCCTCGAGGGCCGCAAACAGGCCAGGTTTTCAGGATATCCCTACTGAAAACCTGGCCTGTTTGGGACCCTCGAGGACTGGAGTTTGACATGCATGCTCTAGAAGGAGCACAGCTGTGGGTGGGAGGTGGATTTGCTTTGCATCAAATGGTTTGGAGCAAGGTTTATTGTATGTATTATCATAATAACAATGCAATGCTTAACTTTTATTTCAGGAGGGATGACTGCAGAACAGAAGTGAATATTGAAGCCATGTGTTCCTTTTCTTGCAAAAGAGAAAATTTGAAGGACAGTTGAAGAGAAGGAAAATTACTACACAGAGACAGATAAGCAATGTGTATATTTCTCATTTACCATTTAGTATTTGTCGTTTTATTGACTCCACACAATCCGGCTGCTACGGGTTTCACATTGAATATTTTCATCTCTACTCTACCCCTTCCTGTGATCTGAACCATGCAGGTTTTCGTTGATTCAATACATCATGAGTAGAGGGTGGCTACAGTATGAAGTAAAGACCCAAGGACCACATCTACTACCATTCATAACAAGAACATGTGCAGTAGCGCACAGCTGCAGTTCTATGTGATTGTTATGAAAGGTTGAGGTGGTTCAATTCTATGAATCTGGAGTGGGATGGATCCTGTTTGCATCATATGGTTTCATCTAGGCCAGTAGATTATATAACTCTCAGTACAGGTTACACATGGCATCAGTATTAGTGATTTAAAGAGGAGGAAAGCTTCAATGTGGAGAACAAAGCCAAGTAATGTTGAAGTTACTCCTTTTACCATTTACTTGGTCAGTCTGTACTGTCTACTCTCCACACAGCTGCTAAGGATCTTCCATTTTAAATACTTTCACCTCCTATTCTGCACTGCTTTGCTGCCCATTATTCAGAGATGCGTTCCAGTCATGTTTAGCACTCTGAATCTCTCTGCAGTCATTGGTTCAGCACATCATGGGTAGAGCATGGCTACAGATACAGCAAGCTATTATTATTTTACCGGCTGATCACCCATAATATTGCATTAAAACATAGAATATCACTTAATTTCCAAAAGATTCAGTGATGCTGATAATGCAGAATCTCACAACATTTCCCATCATAATGCCATAATGCACAAGTGGGAGAAATAATCCTTGCTATATCTGTACATTGTGTGACGTATTACCTCAATGACCAATGAGAGCAAGTACATCTTCTGTATAGAGCGGCTGTGTTATGATGCAGTTATTGATCATCATTGACATAATCACAAGAATCTTATGCAAAGGGAAATTGTCCGCAGCGAAGTGAGATTTCAGCCCCCAAACGTCTGTAATATTAATGCAATGTCTTACTTTTGTTGCAGTGAACACTGAAGAGACGGATCTACTACAACACTGTACAGGATGAGCATACGCTACAAGCAGCAAAATGATCTTGCAGTTGACAGTATGTTGTTCTGGTAATGTGCACAATTATTATTTATGGGCTACACACCACAGTGCTGGACATATTCTGTTAACTTCAACTCTACTCCTAACATGGAGATGTCTTCCTGGTGTTACTGATTCAGTACATCATATGCACAGTGTGGTTATGATATGATGGATTGATTTAATGAACCCACCAACCAATGATGACATCTGCATCATCTTCTGTAAAGTGCAGCTACAGCATGATATTATCAGCATTTGGTGCGGTATAATCAGAGGTATCTATGTGCTTTTGTGCCTGTTTTAAGTCCTCCAGCTTAACGCCCCTACACCTCCCACTACACAGGCATACTTACTTATGCATACACTGACATCTGGCATACCTACACACACCCCAGGGCCACTTCCTTCCCCTGATGTCAGGGAGAGGATGGGCATGCAGAGTGCAGTAAGTCTCCACGTTACTCTGGCCAACAGTCTTGGCCTACCTCCAGCATCTGTCACCCACAACATCTGTTCCCTCCTTGTAAAGTGCTGAACTATCTCACCTGGGTCAGTGCTATAGCTGATCACAGTGCCCGATCAGGATGTCACTGTGACAGGCAGCAGTGCAGATTGACCGGTCAATCAATGCAGTGCCGCAACATATGCACTAAATGAGATTTCCGTGCCCCCAGTCAGGTTACTCCCTGGGCAGTGACCCTGCTCACACCCTCCCCTAGTTCCACCTCTGATCACAATTATCTCTCTTGGAGAGTGTAGCAAATTGGAGTTGGGGGAATCTCACCTCTGCCATGCATGGTCACAATCTGGGCACAGGACCCAAATAGTGGGCAATGTGGCACTTCTTACAGTAGAGAATAAGTAACTTTATTCTTTACTTGTGTATTAAGGACCTTATTTGCATTAAATTCAGTCCACATGGGACCAAGACTTTCTGGCTTACTGAACAAAGTGGAATTGTTTCGTAGAGGGTGGAGAATTGTATTTTATCTGAAATTACCCCCTCTGCACAAAATACAAACAATTATACCCATACAAGTACCTTGTGGAAGTTGTTGCCCTCTATCTTCCTGTGGTCTCTCCCTGTTTCTCACCGTGCCTCCTCCCATTTCCTTGCACCTCTGCGTCTCCGCATATATCCCTATACTCAGAGCCGGCTCCGGTCAGTGACATGGGATGCCCAAATATGAGCATACCCATATATGGGCATCCATGCCACTGACCGGAGCCCGCTCTGTTGCGGATATGGAGAGAGACTGGGAGATTTACATCCCCTTATAATTCATATGGTGCATAGTACCGGCACGTATTGTTTTACCGGTACTGTGTACCTTCCTACTTTCACACTGGTACAGTATATGCTGCAGTGGGACTGAGAGGGATATATTGGTAACACATAGTCATTGTTGGGGGAATTCAATCCATTTTGAAAATAGTAATGAAATGTTTTTTACTTTTCTTTTTTTTCAGTAATGAAGAATGAAACATTTCTGTTAAAATTGAATTGGAGGTGAACTGGATTCATCATCAACTCTGCACCAGTGTGAATTGATGTTCTTTAATGTTCTGATAAGGTACATGCAACATCTCTTCCTCAACCCCTGCACCACTCTCTGCCTCTTGCCTCTCTCTCTCCACCTCCCTGCTAAGCGTATTAACCCATCTAATGTAATCCACATTCCATGTCTCACTTTACTCTTCACTTCTCACGTGCCCTCTGGAATGACTGCTCTCTGACTAACAAGGTCTATTTGTACATGACCTCTTCTGCTCTCATCATCCACCACCTCTCATTCCCCTCACCCCTGTCCTACTCGATACCTCAGCTTAATTGAACTCTCTCCTCTGACATCTACCCTTATCTCTAACCTCTCCTCACTTTCTGCTTAAACTAACTATCTTGTTAACTTTTACAATGCTATCATCTCCTCCTCCTCCCTCCTCCTCCTCCCTCCTCCATCATATATATGCCCCTTCTAGGCTCTGACACACTCATCCCTCTAAGGCCATGATTATCATGGGCACATGCTTGGTCATCCACAGTGCGTGCGAGCGATGCAGAGCCGCCTCGGACCTCAGTGCAGGGATTGCTGCATACCCCCAGCATCTGTCACCCACAAACAATACACACACTAATACTCCCCACAATACACACTATAATACCTCCTCAATACTAATCTCCCCAATAATATTATAGCTCCAAACACAATATACACAACACCCTTACACAAGATACACAATCTAGTACTCTCCTCTGCACCTCTACACACAATATAATACTCCCACACACACAATATACACACTACCCTCCTACCCCCATAAAATACAACCAATAATACACACACACTTTGTGGATGTTGGGACCAGCTCCCGGCATGCACCAGTGAAAGAGAGAGGCCCGCAGAAGCTCGGAAGAACTCCCTCCATCCGTGCCTTCCTCCGTTTCACATCTTCTCCCTGTCTCTCTCCCTCCCTTTCCTTGCATCTCCCTGCGTCTTTACGTATACCCAGTCAGTGACGGCTCTGGTCACGTGATGCCTTAATATGGGCTTATCCATATATGTTCATCCACGTCACTAATGTGATGCCCGCACTGTTGCGGAGCTGGTACTTACGACGGGCACTTATTGTTTTATCAGTACTGCGTACCTGACTCTACCGGCCTACTTTCAACACTAGTACAATATGTGCTTCACTACGAGTGAGTGGGGAATATTGGCATCACACAGTCACTGTTGAATATGCCATTCAATCCATTTTGAAAATAGTAATGCAATGTGGTTTTGTTTTGTTTGCTTTTTGCAGTAATGAAGAATGGAAAAGTTATATTAAAATTAAATTGGAGGGGGACTAGATTCAGCATTTCATCATGAACTCTGCACTTGTGAGAATTTAACTTCTTGAATACCCTGACAGGTACACGCAACATTAAGACTATAATCTGCTGTGCAAGCTTTCGTGCTATACCTCCCCCTCAGGTTTTGATTTATACATTTGCTCCCTCAATTCATGTCCTCTAATATTTGAAAGCTCTCTCCTAGCATTTTCTCTTTACCACAGAACGTCATCCCAATGTAACCTCTCTCTTGTTCTTTCTGCTGGCTGTTTCCTCACTCCTCTGTTAAACTTTTCTAATTTCTCTAACTTCCACACTCCTGCTTTTATCCACATGTTCTCCTCTTTCCTTCCCCTACCTTTGCATGTGTCTACACACTGCACCATTTGTACAGACCTCTATTGCAGCTATTTCTGCACTGCTCAATGAAAAGCACTCTTTAATATCCTATTCTCTGTGCCCCCTCTCTCTGCGCCCCCTCTTTTGGCGCCTCCTCTCTCTGCGCCCCCTCTCTCTGCGCCTATCTGTCTCATTCTCTCTACGTCCCTCTCTCTCTACATAGAGCTATCTCTGTCTCTCTCTACACCTATCTCTGTGTCTCCTTCTATGTTTGCTGATGTGTGGGATATCTCTTATAATCTTGAACCTGCTCATATACACATCGGGCCTCCCTGCCTCTGCCTCCCTGCTAAGAGTGTTAACCTATCTAATGTAATCCACATTCCTTTCCTTACTTTTCTCTTCCCTTCTCCTATGCCATCTGGAATGTCCGTTCTCTGACTAACAAGGCTCTAGTTGTACATGACCTCTTCTGCTCTCATCATTCACAATCAGTCATTCCCCTCACCCCATCTTACCTGTCCCACTGATTTGCCTCTGCTTAATTAAACTCTCCTCTGACATCTACTCTAACCTCTCTGCTCTCTCTCTCTTTCCGCTTAAACTAACAATCTTATTAACTCTTACAATGCTATCCTCCTATCTATATGCCCCCTCTAGGCTCTGACACACTTGTCCCTCTAGCCCACACCCTTGGCTAAATTCCCAAACATGTTCATCACACTTCCACTCGCTGTTCTTAATGCCTATGAAGGAAATCACACAATTGATATTTGATTTTTCTACAGTAAAAATGTCTCCAGTCCTGTATAAAGCTGCTCTCTGGGGCCAAACCACACTACTTTTTTTTCACATTCATCAACACTCAAATTTAATTTACGCTGTCTTTTTTTCCCTGTATTTGACTCCCTCCACTAACCTTCTCCTCACACTTGCCATCCTTCCTTCACTTCTCCTCAAGCATTTGACTACTTCAGAGGCAAGGTGGATGCCACCCACAAGGAGATTCCTTCTGTCCCTTCCCCCTTCTCTCCTTCTACCTAATTCTCCTTCTGCATTTGACTCTTTTTCTTCTCTTACAGAGCTGGAAGCAAATCATCTTCTCTTCTCCCTCTACCACATGCCCTCTAGATCGTATCCCCTCACACCTTACTGCATCTCTTAGTCCCCACTCTCACCCACATCTTCAATTCCTCCCTATTCTCTGGCTCTTTACCCTCTTACTTTAAGCCTGTAGTGGTCACCCTTTTCTCAGAAACAACCTACACCCTATGTGCCTTACTAACTACCGCCCTGTATCCCTCCTGCTGTTTGTCTCCTAATTGCTAGAATGTCAACATTCTTAAATCACATTCCCTCCTGGATCCTTTACAACCTGCCTTTCGTACAGCTCGTTCTACAGACTGTGCTTAAAGCAAATTCCCAAGGTCACTTTTCCCTACTAATCCTACTTGATCTATCTGCTGCGTTTGATGCTCTCAATCACTCTCCTCCTTCATATTCTAAACTCTCTCTTGGTATCCGTAACACAGTTCTATCCTGGTTTTCATCATAACTTTCCTGTCACACATTCTCCATCTCTGTTGCTAACATGTCTTCGTCTTCTATTGATCTGTCTGTGGGTATACATCAGGGCTCTGTTCTGAGATCTCTCTTTCTCTCTACATACTATCATTTGGTGACCTCATCAACTCTTTGTGACAATCCTATAAATAACAAATACAAATATCAGGTCATGGGAATAAGTGATTTGGACATAAAAGTAACATTTCGGAAGTGTGGACAACTAATACATCTTGTAGATTGCCTTTACAGTGTGATGTCATTGATTCAGTAGATTGTGTGCAGACCAGGACTGCAGTACAGTGTCACTCACATGGATGACTTGCGTGGTAGAAGCTCAAGAACAAGGATGTCAAACTCCAGTCCTCGAGGGCCGCAAACAGGCCAGGTTTTCAGGATATCCCTACTGAAAACCTGGCCTGTTTGGGACCCTCGAGGACTGGAGTTTGACATGCATGCTCTAGAAGGAGCACAGCTGTGGGTGGGAGGTGGATTTGCTTTGCATCAAATGGTTTGGAGCAAGGTTTATTGTATGTATTATCATAATAACAATGCAATGCTTAACTTTTATTTCAGGAGGGATGACTGCAGAACAGAAGTGAATATTGAAGCCATGTGTTCCTTTTCTTGCAAAAGAGAAAATTTGAAGGACAGTTGAAGAGAAGGAAAATTACTACACAGAGACAGATAAGCAATGTGTATATTTCTCATTTACCATTTAGTATTTGTCGTTTTATTGACTCCACACAATCCGGCTGCTACGGGTTTCACATTGAATATTTTCATCTCTACTCTACCCCTTCCTGTGATCTGAACCATGCAAGTTTTCGTTGATTCAATACATCATGAGTAGAGTGTGGCTACAGTATGAAGTAAAGACCCAAGGACCACATCTACTACCATTCATAACAAGAACATGTGCAGTAGCGCACAGCTGCAGTTCTATGTGATTGTTATGAAAGGTTGAGGTGGTTCAATTCTATGAATCTGGAGTGGGATGGATCCTGTTTGCATCATATGGTTTCATCTAGGCCAGTAGATTATATAACTCTCAGTACAGGTTACACATGGCATCAGTATTAGTGATTTAAAGAGGAGGAAAGCTTCAATGTGGAGAACAAAGCCAAGTAATGTTGAAGTTACTCCTTTTACCATTTACTTGGTCAGTCTGTACTGTCTACTCTCCACACAGCTGCTAAGGATCTTCCATTTTAAATACTTTCACCTCCTATTCTGCACTGCTTTGCTGCCCATTATTCAGAGATGCGTTCCAGTCATGTTTAGCACTCTGAATCTCTCTGCAGTCATTGGTTCAGCACATCATGGGTAGAGCATGGCTACAGATACAGCAAGCTATTATTATTTTACCGGCTGATCACCCATAATATTGCATTAAAACATAGAATATCACTTAATTTCCAAAAGATTCAGTGATGCTGATAATGCAGAATCTCACAACATTTCCCATCATAATGCCATAATGCACAAGTGGGAGAAATAATCCTTGCTATATCTGTACATTGTGTGACGTATTACCTCAATGACCAATGAGAGCAAGTACATCTTCTGTATAGAGCGGCTGTGTTATGATGCAGTTATTGATCATCATTGACATAATCACAAGAATCTTATGCAAAGGGAAATTGTCCGCAGCGAAGTGAGATTTCAGCCCCCAAACGTCTGTAATATTAATGCAATGTCTTACTTTTGTTGCAGTGAACACTGAAGAGACGGATCTACTACAACACTGTACAGGATGAGCATACGCTACAAGCAGCAAAATGATCTTGCAGTTGACAGTATGTTGTTCTGGTAATGTGCACAATTATTATTTATGGGCTACACACCACAGTGCTGGACATATTCTGTTAACTTCAACTCTACTCCTAACATGGAGATGTCTTCCTGGTGTTACTGATTCAGTACATCATATGCACAGTGTGGTTATGATATGATGGATTGATTTAATGAACCCACCAACCAATGATGACATCTGCATCATCTTCTGTAAAGTGCAGCTACAGCATGATATTATCAGCATTTGGTGCGGTATAATCAGAGGTATCTATGTGCTTTTGTGCCTGTTTTAAGTCCTCCAGCTTAACGCCCCTACACCTCCCACTACACAGGCATACTTACTTATGCATACACTGACATCTGGCATACCTACACACACCCCAGGGCCACTTCCTTCCCCTGATGTCAGGGAGAGGATGGGCATGCAGAGTGCAGTAAGTCTCCACGTTACTCTGGCCAACAGTCTTGGCCTACCTCCAGCATCTGTCACCCACAACATCTGTTCCCTCCTTGTAAAGTGCTGAACTATCTCACCTGGGTCAGTGCTATAGCTGATCACAGTGCCCGATCAGGATGTCACTGTGACAGGCAGCAGTGCAGATTGACCGGTCAATCAATGCAGTGCCGCAACATATGCACTAAATGAGATTTCCGTGCCCCCAGTCAGGTTACTCCCTGGGCAGTGACCCTGCTCACACCCTCCCCTAGTTCCACCTCTGATCACAATTATCTCTCTTGGAGAGTGTAGCAAATTGGAGTTGGGGGAATCTCACCTCTGCCATGCATGGTCACAATCTGGGCACAGGACCCAAATAGTGGGCAATGTGGCACTTCTTACAGTAGAGAATAAGTAACTTTATTCTTTACTTGTGTATTAAGGACCTTATTTGCATTAAATTCAGTCCACATGGGACCAAGACTTTCTGGCTTACTGAACAAAGTGGAATTGTTTCGTAGAGGGTGGAGAATTGTATTTTATCTGAAATTACCCCCTCTGCACAAAATACAAACAATTATACCCATACAAGTACCTTGTGGAAGTTGTTGCCCTCTATCTTCCTGTGGTCTCTCCCTGTTTCTCACCGTGCCTCCTCCCATTTCCTTGCACCTGTGCGTCTCCGCATATATCCCTATACTCAGAGCCGGCTCCGGTCAGTGACATGGGATGCCCAAATATGAGCATACCCATATATGGGCATCCATGCCACTGACCGGAGCCCGCTCTGTTGCGGATATGGAGAGAGACTGGGAGATTTACATCCCCTTATAATTCATATGGTGCATAGTACCGGCACGTATTGTTTTACCGGTACTGTGTACCTTCCTACTTTCACACTGGTACAGTATATGCTGCAGTGGGACTGAGAGGGATATATTGGTAACACATAGTCATTGTTGGGGGAATTCAATCCATTTTGAAAATAGTAATGAAATGTTTTTTACTTTTCTTTTTTTTCAGTAATGAAGAATGAAACATTTCTGTTAAAATTGAATTGGAGGTGAACTGGATTCATCATCAACTCTGCACCAGTGTGAATTGATGTTCTTTAATGTTCTGATAAGGTACATGCAACATCTCTTCCTCAACCCCTGCACCACTCTCTGCCTCTTGCCTCTCTCTCTCCACCTCCCTGCTAAGCGTATTAACCCATCTAATGTAATCCACATTCCATGTCTCACTTTACTCTTCACTTCTCACGTGCCCTCTGGAATGACTGCTCTCTGACTAACAAGGTCTATTTGTACATGACCTCTTCTGCTCTCATCATCCACCACCTCTCATTCCCCTCACCCCTGTCCTACTCGATACCTCAGCTTAATTGAACTCTCTCCTCTGACATCTACCCTTATCTCTAACCTCTCCTCACTTTCTGCTTAAACTAACTATCTTGTTAACTTTTACAATGCTATCATCTCCTCCTCCTCCCTCCTCCTCCTCCCTCCTCCTCCTCCCTCCTCCATCATATATATGCCCCTTCTAGGCTCTGACACACTCATCCCTCTAAGGCCATGATTATCATGGGCACATGCTTGGTCATCCACAGTGTGTGCGAGCGATGCAGAGCCGCCTCGGACCTCAGTGCAGGGATTGCTGCATACCCCCAGCATCTGTCACCCACAAACAATACACACACTAATACTCCCCACAATACACACTATAATACCTCCTCAATACTAATCTCCCCAATAATATTATAGCTCCAAACACAATATACACAACACCCTTACACAAGATACACAATCTAGTACTCTCCTCTGCACCTCTACACACAATATAATACTCCCACACACACAATATACACACTACCCTCCTACCCCCATAAAATACAACCAATAATACACACACACTTTGTGGATGTTGGGACCAGCTCCCGGCATGCACCAGTGAAAGAGAGAGGCCCGCAGAAGCTCGGAAGAACTCCCTCCATCCGTGCCTTCCTCCGTTTCACATCTTCTCCCTGTCTCTCTCCCTCCCTTTCCTTGCATCTCCCTGCGTCTTTACGTATACCCAGTCAGTGACGGCGAGAGAGAGAGGAATGCCTTAATATGGGCTTATCCATATATGTTCATCCACGTCACTAATGTGATGCCCGCACTGTTGCGGAGCTGGTACTTACGACGGGCACTTATTGTTTTATCAGTACTGCGTACCTGACTCTTACCGGCCTACTTTCAACACTAGTACAATATGTGCTTCACTACGAGTGAGTGGGGAATATTGGCATCACACAGTCACTGGTTGAATATGCCATTCAATCCATTTTGAAAATAGTAATGCAATGTGGTTTTGTTTTGTTTGCTTTTTGCAGTAATGAAGAATGGAAAAGTTATATTAAAATTAAATTGGAGGGGGACTAGATTCAGCATTTCATCATGAACTCTGCACTTGTGAGAATTTAACTTCTTGAATACCCTGACAGGTACACGCAACATTAAGACTATAATCTGCTGTGCAAGCTTTCGTGCTATACCTCCCCTCAGGTTTTGATTATATACATTTGCTCCCTCAATTCATGTCCTCTAATATTTGAAAGCTCTCTCCTAGCATTTTCTCTTTACCACAGAACGTCATCCCAATGTAACCTCTCTCTTGTTCTTTCTGCTGGCTGTTTCCTCACTCCTCTGTTAAACTTTTCTAATTTCTCTAACTTCCACACTCCTGCTTTTATCCACATGGTTCTCCTCTTTCCTTCCCCTACCTTTGCATGTGTCTACACACTGCACCATTTGTACAGACCTCTATTGCAGCTATTTCTGCACTGCTCAATGAAAAGCACTCTTTAATATCCTATTCTCTGGGCCCCCTCTCTCTGCGCCCCCTCTTTTGGCGCCTCCCTCTCTCTGCGCCCCCTCTCTCTGCGCCTATCTGTCTCATTCTCTCTACGTCCCTCTCTCTCTACATAGAGCTATCTCTGTCTCTCTCTACACCTATCTCTGTGTCTCCTTCTATGTTTGCTGATGTGTGGGATATCTCTTATAATCTTGAACCTGCTCATATACACATCGGGCCTCCTGCTAAGAGTGTTAACCTATCTAATGTAATCCACATTCCTTTCCTTACTTTTCTCTTCCCTTCTCCTATGCCATCTGGAATGTCCGTTCTCTGACTAACAAGGCTCTAGTTGTACATGACCTCTTCTGCTCTCATCAATCACAATCAGTCATTCCCCTCACCCCTCTTACCTGTCCCACTGATTTGCCTCTGCTTAATTAAACTCTCCTCTGACATCTACTCTAACCTCTCTGCTCTCTCTCTCTTTCCCGCTTAAACTAACAATCTTATTAACTCTTACAATGCTATCCTCCTATCTATATGCCCCCTCTAGGCTCTGACACACTTGTCCTCTAGCCCACACCCTTGGCTAAATTCCCAAACATGTTCATCACACTTCCACTCGCTGTTCTTAATGCCTATGAAGGAAATCACACAATTGATATTTGATTTTTCTACAGTAAAAATGTCTCCAGTCCTGTATAAAGCTGCTCTCTGGGGCCAAACCACACTACTTTTTTTTCACATTCATCAACACTCAAATTTAATTTACGCTGTCTTTTTTTTCCCTGTATTTGACTCCCTCCACTAACCTTCTCCTCACACTTGCCATCCTTCCTTCACTTCTCCTCAAGCATTTGACTACTTCAGAGGCAAGGTGGATGCCACCACAAGGAGATTCCTTCTGTCCCTTCCCCCTTCTCTCCTTCTACCTAATTCTCCTTCTGCATTTGACTCCTTTTCTTCTCTTACAGAGCTGGAAGCTAATCATCTTCTCTTCTCTCCTCTACCACATGCCCTCTAGATCGTATCCCCTCACACCTTACTGCATCGATTAGTCCCACTCTCACCCACATCTTCAATTCCTCCTATTCTCTGGCTCTTTACCCTCTTACTTTAAGCCTGTAGTGGTCACCCTTTTCTCAGAAACAACCTACACCCCTATGTGCCTTACTAACTACCGCCCTGTATCCCTCCTGCTGTTTGTCTCCTAATTGCTAGAATGTCAACATTCTTAAATCACATTCCCTCCTGGATCCTTTACCAACCTGCCTTTCGTACAGCTCGTTCTACAGACTGTGCTTAAAGCAAATTCCCAAGGTCACTTTTTCCTACTAATCCTACTTGATCTATCTGCTGCGTTTGATGCTCTCAATCACTCTCCTCCTTGGTATCCGTAACACAGTTCTATCCTGGTTTTCATCATAACTTTCCTGTCACACATTCTCCATCTCTGTTGCTAACATGTCTTCGTCTTCTATTGATCTGTCTGTGGGTATACATCAGGGCTCTGTTCTGAGATCTCTCTTTCTCTCTACATACTATCATTTGGTGACCTCATCAACTCTTTGTGACAATCCTATAAATAACAAATACAAATATCAGGTCATGGGAATAAGTGATTTGGACATAAAAGTAACATTTCGGAAGTGTGGACAACTAATACATCTTGTAGATTGCCTTTACAGTGTGATGTCATTGATTCAGTAGATTGTGTGCAGACCAGGACTGCAGTACAGTGTCACTCACATGGATGACTTGCGTGGTAGAAGCTCAAGAACAAGGATGTCAAACTCCAGTCCTCGAGGGCAGCAAACAGGCCAGGTTTTCAGGATATCCCTACTGAAAACCTGGCCTGTTTGGGACCCTCGAGGACTGGAGTTTGACATGCATGCTCTAGAAGGAGCACAGCTGTGGGTGGGAGGTGGATTTGCTTTGCATCAAATGGTTTGGAGCAAGGTTTATTGTATGTATTATCATAATAACAATGCAATGCTTAACTTTTATTTCAGGAGGGATGACTGCAGAACAGAAGTGAATATTGAAGCCATGTGTTCCTTTTCTTGCAAAAGAGAAAATTTGAAGGACAGTTGAAGAGAAGGAAAATTACTACACAGAGACAGATAAGCAATGTGTATATTTCTCATTTACCATTTAGTATTTGTCGTTTATTGACTCCACACAATCCGGCTGCTACGGGTTTCACATTGAATATTTTCATCTCTACTCTACCCCTTCCTGTGATCTGAACCATGCAAGTTTTCGTTGATTCAATACATCATGAGTAGAGTGTGGCTACAGTATGAAGTAAAGACCCAAGGACCACATCTACTACCATTCATAACAAGAACATGTGCAGTAGCGCACAGCTGCAGTTCTATGTGATTGTTATGAAAGGTTGAGGTGGTTCAATTCTATGAATCTGGAGTGGGATGGATCCTGTTTGCATCATATGGTTTCATCTAGGCCAGTAGATTATATAACTCTCAGTACAGGTTACACATGGCATCAGTATTAGTGATTTAAAGAGGAGGAAAGCTTCAATGTGGAGAACAAAGCCAAGTAATGTTGAAGTTACTCCTTTTACCATTTACTTGGTCAGTCTGTACTGTCTACTCTCCACACAGCTGCTAAGGATCTTCCATTTTAAATACTTTCACCTCCTATTCTGCACTGCTTTGCTGCCCATTATTCAGAGATGCGTTCCAGTCATGTTTAGCACTCTGAATCTCTCTGCAGTCATTGGTTCAGCACATCATGGGTAGAGCATGGCTACAGATACAGCAAGCTATTATTATTTTACCGGCTGATCACCCATAATATTGCATTAAAACATAGAATATCACTTAATTTCCAAAAGATTCAGTGATGCTGATAATGCAGAATCTCACAACATTTCCCATCATAATGCCATAATGCACAAGTGGGAGAAATAATCCTTGCTATATCTGTACATTGTGTGACGTATTACCTCAATGACCAATGAGAGCAAGTACATCTTCTGTATAGAGCGGCTGTGTTATGATGCAGTTATTGATCATCATTGACATAATCACAAGAATCTTATGCAAAGGGAAATTGTCCGCAGCGAAGTGAGATTTCAGCCCCAAACGTCTGTAATATTAATGCAATGTCTTACTTTTGTTGCAGTGAACACTGAAGAGACGGATCTACTACAACACTGTACAGGATGAGCATACGCTACAAGCAGCAAAATGATCTTGCAGTTGACAGTATGTTGTTCTGGTAATGTGCACAATTATTATTTATGGGCTACACACCACAGTGCTGGACATATTCTGTTAACTTCAACTCTACTCCTAACATGGAGATGTCTTCCTGGTGTTACTGATTCAGTACATCATATGCACAGTGTGGTTATGATATGATGGATTGATTTAATGAACCCACCAACCAATGATGACATCTGCATCATCTTCTGTAAAGTGCAGCTACAGCATGATATTATCAGCATTTGGTGCGGTATAATCAGAGGTATCTATGTGCTTTTGTGCCTGTTTTAAGTCCTCCAGCTTAACGCCCCTACACCTCCCACTACACAGGCATACTTACTTATGCATACACTGACATCTGGCATACCTACACACCACCCCAGGGCCACTTCCTTCCCCTGATGTCAGGGAGAGGATGGGCATGCAGAGTGCAGTAAGTCTCCACGTTACTCTGGCCAACAGTCTTGGCCTACCTCCAGCATCTGTCACCCACAACATCTGTTCCCTCCTTGTAAAGTGCTGAACTATCTCACCTGGGTCAGTGCTATAGCTGATCACAGTGCCCGATCAGGATGTCACTGTGACAGGCAGCAGTGCAGATTGACCGGTCAATCAATGCAGTGCCGCAACATATGCACTAAATGAGATTTCCGTGCCCCCAGTCAGGTTACTCCCTGGGCAGTGACCCTGCTCACACCCTCCCCTAGTTCCACCTCTGATCACAATTATCTCTCTTGGAGAGTGTAGCAAATTGGAGTTGGGGGAATCTCACCTCTGCCATGCATGGTCACAATCTGGGCACAGGACCCAAATAGTGGGCAATGTGGCACTTCTTACAGTAGAGAATAAGTAACTTTATTCTTTACTTGTGTATTAAGGACCTTATTTGCATTAAATTCAGTCCACATGGGACCAAGACTTTCTGGCTTACTGAACAAAGTGGAATTGTTTCGTAGAGGGGTGGAGAATTGTATTTTATCTGAAATTACCCCCTCTGCACAAAATACAAACAATTATACCCATACAAGTACCTTGTGGAAGTTGTTGCCCTCTATCTTCCTGTGGTCTCTCCCTGTTTCTCACCGTGCCTCCTCCCATTTCCTTGCACCTCTGCGTCTCCGCATATATCCCTATACTCAGAGCCGGCTCCGGTCAGTGACATGGGATGCCCAAATATGAGCATACCCATATATGGGCATCCATGCCACTGACCGGAGCCCGCTCTGTTGCGGATATGGAGAGAGACTGGGAGATTTACATCCCCTTATAATTCATATGGTGCATAGTACCGGCACGTATTGTTTTACCGGTACTGTGTACCTTCCTACTTTCACACTGGTACAGTATATGCTGCAGTGGGACTGAGAGGGATATATTGGTAACACATAGTCATTGTTGGGGGAATTCAATCCATTTTGAAAATAGTAATGAAATGTTTTTTACTTTTCTTTTTTTCAGTAATGAAGAATGAAACATTTCTGTTAAAATTGAATTGGAGGTGAACTGGATTCATCATCAACTCTGCACCAGTGTGAATTGATGTTCTTTAATGTTCTGATAAGGTACATGCAACATCTCTTCCTCAACCCCTGCACCACTCTCTGCCTCTTGCCTCTCTCTCTCCACCTCCCTGCTAAGCGTATTAACCCATGCCCTCTAGATCGTATCCCCTCACACCTTACTGCATCTCTTAGTCCCCACTCTCACCCACATCTTCAATTCCTCCCTATTCTCTGGCTCTTTACCCTCTTACTTTAAGCCTGTAGTGGTCACCCTTTTCTCAGAAACAACCTACACCCTATGTGCCTTACTAACTACCGCCCTGTATCCCTCCTGCTGTTTGTCTCCTAATTGCTAGAATGTCAACATTCTTAAATCACATTCCCTCCTGGATCCTTTACAACCTGCCTTTCGTACAGCTCGTTCTACAGACTGTGCTTAAGCAAATTCCCAAGGTCACTTTTCCCTACTAATCCTACTTGATCTATCTGCTGCGTTTGATGCTCTCAATCACTCTCCTCCTTCATATTCTAAACTCTCTCTTGGTATCCGTAACACAGTTCTATCCTGGTTTTCATCATAACTTTCCTGTCACACATTCTCCATCTCTGTTGCTAACATGTCTTCGTCTTCTATTGATCTGTCTGTGGGTATACATCAGGGCTCTGTTCTGAGATCTCTCTTTCTCTCTACATACTATCATTTGGTGACCTCATCAACTCTTTGTGACAATCCTATAAATAACAAATACAAATATCAGGTCATGGGAATAAGTGATTTGGACATAAAAGTAACATTTCGGAAGTGTGGACAACTAATACATCTTGTAGATTGCCTTTACAGTGTGATGTCATTGATTCAGTAGATTGTGTGCAGACCAGGACTGCAGTACAGTGTCACTCACATGGATGACTTGCGTGGTAGAAGCTCAAGAACAAGGATGTCAAACTCCAGTCCTCGAGGGCCGCAAACAGGCCAGGTTTTCAGGATATCCCTACTGAAAACCTGGCCTGTTTGGGACCTCGAGGACTGGAGTTTGACATGCATGCTCTAGAAGGAGCACAGCTGTGGGTGGGAGGTGGATTTGCTTTGCATCAAATGGTTTGGAGCAAGGTTTATTGTATGTATTATCATAATAACAATGCAATGCTTAACTTTTATTTCAGGAGGGATGACTGCAGAACAGAAGTGAATATTGAAGCCATGTGTTCCTTTTCTTGCAAAAGAGAAAATTTGAAGGACAGTTGAAGAGAAGGAAAATTACTACACAGAGACAGATAAGCAATGTGTATATTTCTCATTTACCATTTAGTATTTGTCGTTTTATTGACTCCACACAATCCGGCTGCTACGGGTTTCACATTGAATATTTTCATCTCTACTCTACCCCTTCCTGTGATCTGAACCATGCAGGTTTTCGTTGATTCAATACATCATGAGTAGAGGGTGGCTACAGTATGAAGTAAAGACCCAAGGACCACATCTACTACCATTCATAACAAGAACATGTGCAGTAGCGCACAGCTGCAGTTCTATGTGATTGTTATGAAAGGTTGAGGTGGTTCAATTCTATGAATCTGGAGTGGGATGGATCCTGTTTGCATCATATGGTTTCATCTAGGCCAGTAGATTATATAACTCTCAGTACAGGTTACACATGGCATCAGTATTAGTGATTTAAAGAGGAGGAAAGCTTCAATGTGGAGAACAAAGCCAAGTAATGTTGAAGTTACTCCTTTTACCATTTACTTGGTCAGTCTGTACTGTCTACTCTCCACACAGCTGCTAAGGATCTTCCATTTTAAATACTTTCACCTCCTATTCTGCACTGCTTTGCTGCCCATTATTCAGAGATGCGTTCCAGTCATGTTTAGCACTCTGAATCTCTCTGCAGTCATTGGTTCAGCACATCATGGGTAGAGCATGGCTACAGATACAGCAAGCTATTATTATTTTACCGGCTGATCACCCATAATATTGCATTAAAACATAGAATATCACTTAATTTCCAAAAGATTCAGTGATGCTGATAATGCAGAATCTCACAACATTTCCCATCATAATGCCATAATGCACAAGTGGGAGAAATAATCCTTGCTATATCTGTACATTGTGTGACGTATTACCTCAATGACCAATGAGAGCAAGTACATCTTCTGTATAGAGCGGCTGTGTTATGATGCAGTTATTGATCATCATTGACATAATCACAAGAATCTTATGCAAAGGGAAATTGTCCGCAGCGAAGTGAGATTTCAGCCCCCAAACGTCTGTAATATTAATGCAATGTCTTACTTTTGTTGCAGTGAACACTGAAGAGACGGATCTACTACAACACTGTACAGGATGAGCATACGCTACAAGCAGCAAAATGATCTTGCAGTTGACAGTATGTTGTTCTGGTAATGTGCACAATTATTATTTATGGGCTACACACCACAGTGCTGGACATATTCTGTTAACTTCAACTCTACTCCTAACATGGAGATGTCTTCCTGGTGTTACTGATTCAGTACATCATATGCACAGTGTGGTTATGATATGATGGATTGATTTAATGAACCCACCAACCAATGATGACATCTGCATCATCTTCTGTAAAGTGCAGCTACAGCATGATATTATCAGCATTTGGTGCGGTATAATCAGAGGTATCTATGTGCTTTTGTGCCTGTTTTAAGTCCTCCAGCTTAACGCCCCTACACCTCCCACTACACAGGCATACTTACTTATGCATACACTGACATCTGGCATACCTACACACACCCCAGGGCCACTTCCTTCCCCTGATGTCAGGGAGAGGATGGGCATGCAGAGTGCAGTAAGTCTCCACGT
This sequence comes from Ascaphus truei, assembly GCF_040206685.1. Lineage (NCBI taxonomy): Eukaryota > Metazoa > Chordata > Amphibia > Anura > Ascaphidae > Ascaphus > Ascaphus truei. The sequence goes on along the minus strand of NW_027454541.1, from coordinate 34,792 downwards.
TACTCTGGCCAACAGTCTTGGCCTACCTCCAGCATCTGTCACCCACAACATCTGTTCCCTCCTTGTAAAGTGCTGAACTATCTCACCTGGGTCAGTGCTATAGCTGATCACAGTGCCCGATCAGGATGTCACTGTGACAGGCAGCAGTGCAGATTGACCGGTCAATCAATGCAGTGCCGCAACATATGCACTAAATGAGATTTCCGTGCCCCCAGTCAGGTTACTCCCTGGGCAGTGACCCTGCTCACACCCTCCCCTAGTTCCACCTCTGATCACAATTATCTCTCTTGGAGAGTGTAGCAAATTGGAGTTGGGGGAATCTCACCTCTGCCATGCATGGTCACAATCTGGGCACAGGACCCAAATAGTGGGCAATGTGGCACTTCTTACAGTAGAGAATAAGTAACTTTATTCTTTACTTGTGTATTAAGGACCTTATTTGCATTAAATTCAGTCCACATGGGACCAAGACTTTCTGGCTTACTGAACAAAGTGGAATTGTTTCGTAGAGGGTGGAGAATTGTATTTTATCTGAAATTACCCCCTCTGCACAAAATACAAACAATTATACCCATACAAGTACCTTGTGGAAGTTGTTGCCCTCTATCTTCCTGTGGTCTCTCCCTGTTTCTCACCGTGCCTCCTCCCATTTCCTTGCACCTCTGCGTCTCCGCATATATCCCTATACTCAGAGCCGGCTCCGGTCAGTGACATGGGATGCCCAAATATGAGCATACCCATATATGGGCATCCATGCCACTGACCGGAGCCCGCTCTGTTGCGGATATGGAGAGAGACTGGGAGATTTACATCCCCTTATAATTCATATGGTGCATAGTACCGGCACGTATTGTTTTACCGGTACTGTGTACCTTCCTACTTTCGATATATTCGGTAACACATAGTCATTGTTGGGGGAATTCAATCCATTTTGAAAATAGTAATGAAATGTTTTTTACTTTTCTTTTTTTTCAGGTAATGAAGAATGAAACATTTCTGTTAAATTGAATTGGAGGTGAACTGGATTCATCATCAACTCTGCACCAGTGTGAATTGATTGTTCTTTAATGTTCTGATAAGGTACATGCAACATCTCTTCCTCAACCCCTGCACCACTCTCTGCCTCTTGCCTCTCTCTCTCCACCTCCCTGCTAAGCGTATTAACCATCTATGTAATCCACAATCCATGTCTCACTTTACTCTTCACTTCTCACGTGCCCTCTGGAATGACTGCTCTCTGGACTAACAAGGTCTATTTGTACATGACCTCTTCTGCTCTCATCATCCACCACCTCTCATTCCCCTCACCCCTGTCCCTACTCGATACCTCAGCTTAATTGAACTCTCTCCTCTGACATCTACCCTTATCTCTAACCTCTCCTCACTTTCTGCTTAAACTAACTATCTTGTTAACTTTTACAATGCTATCATCTCCTCCTCCTCCCTCCTCCCTCCTCCCTCCTCCATCATATATATGCCCCTTCTAGGCTCTGACACACTCATCCCTCTAAGGCCATGATTATCATGGGCACATGCTTGGTCATCCACAGTCGCGTGCGAGCGATGCAGAGCCGCCCTCGGACCTCAGTGCAGGGATTGCTGCATACCCCCAGCATCTGTCACCCACAAACAATACACACACTAATACTCCCCACAATACACACTATAATACCTCCTCAATACTAATCTCCCCCAATAATATTATAGCTCCAAACACAATATACACAACACCCTTACACAAGATACACAATCTAGTACTCCTCCTCTGCACCTCTACACACAATATAATACTCCCACACACACAATATACACACTACCCTCCTACCCCCATAAAATACAACCAATTAATACACACACACTTTGTGGATGTTGGACCAGCTCCCGGCATGCACCAGTGAAAGAGAGAGGCCCGCAGAAGCTCGGAAGAACTCCCTCCATCCGTGCCTTCCTCCGTTTCACATCTTCTCCCTGTCTCTCTCCCTCCCTTTCCTTGCATCTCCCTGCGGTCTTTACGTATACCCAGTCAGTGACGGCTCTGGTCACGTGATGCCTTAATATGGGCTTATCCATATATGTTCATCCACGTCACTAATGTGATGCCCGCACTGTTGCGGAGCTGGTACTTACGACGGGCACTTATTGTTTTATCAGTACTGCGTACCTGGACTCTACCGGCCTACTTTCAACACTAGTACGCAATATGTGCTTCACTACGAGTGAGTGGGGAATATTGGCATCACACAGTTCACTGTTGAATATGCCATTCAATCCATTTTGAAAATAGTAATGCACATGTGGTTTTGTTTTGTTTGCTTTTTGCAGTAATGAAGAATGGAAAAGTTATAGTTAAAATTAAATGGATGGGGGGGGACTAGATTCAGCATTTCATCATGAACTCTGCACTTGTGAGAATTTAACTTCTTGAATACCCCTGACAGGTACCACGCAACATTAAGACTATAAGTCTGCTGTGCAAGCTTTCGTGCTATACCTCCCCCTCAGGTTTTGATTTATACATTTGCTCCCTCAATTCATGTCCTCTAATATTTGAAAGCTCTCTCCTAGCATTTTCCTCTTTACCACAGAACGTCATCCCAATGTAACCTCTCTCTTGTTCTTTCTGCTGGCTGTTTCCTCACTCCTCTGTTAAACTTTTCTAATTTCTCTAACTTCCACACTCCTGCTTTTATCCACATGTTCTCCTCTTTCCTTCCCCTACCTTTGCATGTGTCTACACACTGTCACCATTTGTACAGACCTCTATTGCAGCTATTTCTGCACTGCTCCAATGAAAAGCACTCTTTAATACCCTATTCTCTGTGCCCCCTCTCTCTGCGCCCCCTCTTTTGGCGCCTCCTCTCTCTGCGCCCCCTCTCTCTGCGCCTATCTGTCTCATTCTCTCTACGTCCCTCTCTCTCTACATAGAGCTATCTCTGTCTCTCTCTACACCTATCTCTGTGTCTCCTTCTATGTTTGCTGATGTGTGGGATATCTCTTATAATCTTGAACCTGCTCATATACACATCGGGCCTCCCTGCCTCTGCCTCCCTGCTAAGAGTGTTAACCTATCTAATGTAATCCACATTCCTTTCCTTACTTTTCTCTTCCCTTCTCCTATGCCATCTGGAATGTCCGTTCTCTGACTAACAAGGCTCTAGTTGTACATGACCTCTTCTGCTCTCATCATTCACAATCAGTCATTCCCCTCACCCCATCATTACCTGTCCCACTGATTTGCCTCTGCTTAATTAAACTCTCCTCTGACATCTACTCTAACCTCTCTGCTCTCTCTCTCTTTCCGCTTAAACTAACAATCTTATTAACTCTTACAATGCTATCCTCCTATCTATATGCCCCCTCTAGGCTCTGACACACTTGTCGCCTCTAGCCCACACCCTTGGCTAAATTCCCAAACATGTTCATCACACTTCCACTCGCTGTTCTTAATGCCTATGAAGGAAATCACACAATTGATATTTGATTTTTTCTACAGTAAAAATGTCTCCAGTCCTGTATAAAGCTGCTCTCTGGGGCCAAAACCACACTACTTTTTTTTCACATTCATCAACACTCAAATTTAATTTACGCTGTCTTTTTTTCCCTGTATTTGACTCCCTCCACTAACCTTCTCCTCACACTTGCCATCCTTCCTTCACTTCTCCTCAAGCATTTGACTACTTCAGAGGCAAGGTGGATGCCACCCACAAGGAGATTCCTTCTGTCCCTTCCCCCTTCTCTCCTTCTACCTAATTCTCCTTCTGCATTTGACTCTTTTTCTTCTCTTACAGAGCTGGAAGCAAATCATCTTCTCTTCTCCCTCTACCACATGCCCTCTAGATCGTATCCCCTCACACCTTACTGCATCTCTTAGTCCCCACTCTCACCCACATCTTCAATTCCTCCCTATTCTCTGGCTCTTTACCCTCTTACGTACTTTAAGCCTGTAGTGGTCACCCTTTTCTCAGAAACAACCTACACCTATGTGCCTTACTAACTACCGCCCTGTATCCCTCCTGCTGTTTGCTCTCCTAATTGCTAGAATGTCAACATTCTTAAATCACATTCCCTCCTGGATCCTTTACAACCTGCCTTTCGTACAGCTCGTTCTACAGACTGTGCTTAAAGCAAATTCCCAAGGTCACTTTTTCCCTACTAATCCTACTTGATCTATCTGCTGCGTTTGATGCTCTCAATCACTCTCCTCTTCATATTCTAAACTCTCTCTTGGTATCCGTACACAGTTCTATCCTGGTTTTCATCATAACTTTCCTGTCACACATTCTCCATCTCTGTTGCTAACATGGTCTTCGTCTTCTATTGATCTGTCTGTGGGTATACATCAGGGCTCCTGTTCTGAGATCTCTCTTTCTCTCTACATACTATCATTTGGTGACCTCATCAACCTCTTTGTGACAATCCTATAAGATAACAAATACAAATATCAGGTCATGGGAATAAGTGATTTGGACATAAAAGTAACATTTCGGAAGTGTGGACAGACTAATACATCTTGTAGATTGCCTTTACAGTGTGATGTCATTGATTCAGTAGATTGTGTGCAGACCAGGACTGCAGTACAGTGTCACTCACATGGATGACTTGCGTGGTAGAAGCTCAAGAACAAGGATGTCAAACTCCAGTCCTCGAGGGCCGCAAACAGGCCAGGTTTTCAGGATATCCCTACTGAAAACCTGGCCTGTTTGGGACCCCTCGAGGACTGGAGTCTTGACATGCATGCTCCTAGAAGGAGGCACAGCTGTGGGTGGGAGGTGGATTTGCTTTGCATCAAATGGTTTGGAGCAAGTTTATTGTATGTATTATCATAATAACACTGCAATGCTTAACCTTTTATTTCAGGAGGGATGACTGCAGAACAGAAGTGAATATTGAAGCCATGTGTTCCTTTTCTTGCAAAAGAGAAAATTTGAAGGACAGTTGAAGAGAAGGAAAATTACTACACGAGACAGATAAGCAATGTGTATATTTCTCATTTACCATTTAGTATTTGTCGTTTTATTGACTCCACACAATCCGGCTGCTACGGGTTTTCACATTGAATATTTTCATCTCTACTCTACCCCTTCCTGTGATCTGAACCATGCAAGTTTTCGTTGATTCAATACATCATGAGTAGAGTGTGGCTACAGTATGAAGTAAAGACCCAAGGACCACATCCTACTACCATTCATAACAAGAACATGTGCAGTAGCGCACAGCTGCAGTTCTATGTGATTGTTATGAAAGGTTGAGGGTGGTTCAATTCTATGAATCTGGAGTGGGATGGATCCTGTTTGCATCATATGGTTTCATCTAGGCCAGTAGATTATATAACTCTCAGTACAGGTTACACATGGCATCAGTATTAGTGATTTAAAGAGGAGGAAGCTTCAATGTGGAGAACAAAGCCAAGTAATGTTGAAGTTACTCCTTTTACCATTTACTTGGTCAGTCTGTACTGTCTACTCTCCACACAGCTGCTAAGGATCTTCCATTTTAAATACTTTCACCCTCCTATTCTGCACTGCTTTGCTGCCCATTATTCAGAGATGCGTTCCAGTCATGTTTAGCACTCTGAATCTCTCTGCAGTCATTGGTTCAGCACATCATGGGTAGAGCATGGCTACAGATACAGCAAGCTATTATTATTTTACCGGCTGATCACCCATAATATTGCATTAAAACATAGAATACACTTAATTTCCAAAAGATTCAGTGATGCTGATAATGCAGAATCTCACAACATTTCCCATCATAATGCCATAATGCACAAGTGGGAGAAATAATCCTTGCTATATCTGTACATTGTGTGACGTATTACCTCAATGACCAATGAGAGCAAGTACATCTTCTGTATAGAGCGGCTGTGTTATGATGCAGTTATTGATCATCATTGACATAATCACAAGAATCTTATGCAAAGGGAAATTGTCCGCAGCGAAGTGAGATTTCAGCCCCCAAACGTCTGTAATATTAATGCAATGTCTTACTTTTGTTGCAGTGAACACTGAAGAGACGGATCTACTACAACACTGTACAGATGAGCATACGCTACAAGCAGCAAATGATCTTGCAGTTGACAGTATGTTGTCTGGTAATGTGCACAATTATTATTTATGGGCTACACACCACAGTGCTGGACATATTCTGTTAACTTCAACTCTACTCCTACCATGGAGATGTCTTCCTGGTGTCTGATTCAGTACATCATATGCACAGTGTGGTTATGATATGATGGATTGATTTAATGAACCCACCAACCAATGATGACATCTGCATCATCTTCTGTAAAGTGCAGCTACAGCATGATATTATCAGCATTTGGTGCGGTATAATCAGAGGTATCTATGTGCTTTTGGTGCTGTGTTTAAGTCCTCCAGCTTAACGCCCCTACACCTCCCACTACACAGGCATACTTACTTATGCATACACTGACATCTGGCATACCTACACACACCCCAGGGCCACTTCCTTCCCCTGATGTCAGGGAGAGGATGGGCATGCAGAGTGCAGTAAGTCTCCACGTTACTCTGGCCAACAGTCTTGGCCTACCTCCAGCATCTGTCACCCACAACATCTGTTCCCTCCTTGTAAAGTGCTGAACTATCTCACCTGGGTCAGTGCTATAGCTGATCACAGTGCCCGATCAGGATGTCACTGTGACAGGCAGCAGTGCAGATTGACCGGTCAATCAATGCAGTGCCGCAACATATGCACTAAATGAGATTTCCGTGCCCCCAGTCAGGTTACTCCCTGGGCAGTGACCCTGCTCACACCCTCCCCTAGTTCCACCTCTGATCACAATTATCTCTCTTGGAGAGTGTAGCAAATTGGAGTTGGGGGAATCTCACCTCTGCCATGCATGGTCACAATCTGGGCACAGGACCCAAATAGTGGCAATGTGGCACTTCTTACAGTAGAGAATAAGTAACTTTATCTTTACTTGTGTATTAAGGAACCTTATTTGCATTAAATTCAGTCCACATGGGACCAAGACTTTCTGGCTTACTGAACAAAGTGGAATTGTTTCGTAGAGGGTGGAGAATTGTATTTTATCTGAAATTACCCCCTCTGCACAAAATACAAACAATATACCCATACAAGTACTTGTGGAAGTTGTTGCCCTCTATCTTCCTGTGGTCTCTCCCTGTTTCTCACCGTGCCTCCTCCCATTTCCTTGCACCTGTGCGTCTCCGCATATATCCCTATACTCAGAGCCGGCTCCGGTCAGTGACATGGGATGCCCAAATATGAGCATACCCATATATGGGCATCCATGCCACTGACCGGAGCCCGCTCTGTTGCGGATATGGAGAGAGACTGGGAGATTTACATCCCCTTATAATTCATATGGTGCATAGTACCGGCACGTATTGTTTTACCGGTACTGTGTACCTTCCTACTTTCACACTGGTACAGTATATGCTGCAGTGGGACTGAGAGGGATATATGGTAACACATAGTCATTGTTGGGGGAATTCAATCCATTTTGAAAATAGTAATGAAATGTTTTTTACTTTTCTTTTTTTTCAGTAATGAAGAATGAAACATTCTGTTAAAATTGAATTGGAGGTGAACTGGATTCATCATCAACTCTGCACCAGTGTGAATTGATGTTCTTTAATGTTCTGATAAGGTACATGCAACATCTCTTCCTCAACCCCTGCACCACTCTCTGCCTCTTGCCTCTCTCTCTCCACCTCCCTGCTAAGCGTATTAAACCCATCTAATGTAATCCACATTCCATGTCTCACTTTACTCTTCACTTCTCACGTGCCCTCTGGAATGACTGCTCTCTGACTAACAAGGTCTATTTGTACATGACCTCTTCTGCTCTCATCATCCACCACCTCTCATTCCCCTCACCCCTGTCCTACTCGATACCTCAGCTTAATTGAACTCTCTCCTCTGACATCTACCCTTATCTCTAACCTCTCCTCACTTTCTGCTTAAACTAACTATCTTGTTAACTTTTACAATGCTATCATCTCCTCCTCCTCCCTCCTCCTCCTCCCTCCTCCTCCTCCCTCCTCCATCATATATATGCCCCTTCTAGGCTCTGACACACTCATCCCTCTAAGGCCATGATTATCATGGCACATGCTTGGTCATCCACAGTGTGTGCGAGCGATGCAGAGCCGCCTCGGACCTCAGTGCAGGGATTGCTGCATACCCCCAGCATCTGTCACCCACAAACAATACACACACTAATACTCCCCACAATACACACTATAATACCTCCTCAATACTAATCTCCCCCAATAATATTATAGCTCCAAACACAATATACACAACACCCTTACACAAGATACACAATCTAGTACTCTCCTCTGCACCTCTACACACAATATAATACTCCCACACACACAATATACACACTACCCTCCTACCCCCATAAAAATACAACCAATAATACACACACACTTTGTGGATGTTGGGACCAGCTCCCGGCATGCACCAGTGAAAGAGAGAGGCCCGCAGAAGCTCGGAAGAACTCCCTCCATCCGTGCCTTCCTCCGTTTCACATCTTCTCCCTGTCTCTCTCCCTCCCTTTCCTTGCATCTCCCTGCGTCTTTTACGTATACCCAGTCAGTGACGGCTCTGGTCACGTGATGCCTTAATATGGGCTTATCCATATATGTTCATCCACGTCACTAATGTGATGCCTGCACTGTTGCGGAGCTGGTACTTACGACGGGCACTTATTGTTTTATCAGTACTGCGTACCTGACTCTACCGGCCTACTTTCAACACTAGTACAATATGTGCTTCACTACGAGTGAGTGGGAATATTGGCATCACACAGTCACTGTTGAATATGCCATTCAATCCATTTTGAAAATAGTAATGCAATGTGGTTTGGTTTTGTTTGCTTTTTGCAGTAATGAAGAATGGAAAAGTTATATTAAAATTAAATTGGAGGGGGACTAGATTCAGCATTTCATCATGAACTCTGCACTTGTGAGAATTTAACTTCTTGAATACCCTGACAGGTACACGCAACATTAAGACTATAATCTGCTGTGCAAGCTTTCGTGCTATACCTCCCCCTCAGGTTTTGATTTATACATTTGCTCCCTCAATTCATGTCCTCTAATATTTGAAAGCTCTCTCCTAGCATTTTCTCTTTACCACAGAACGTCATCCCAATGTAACCTCTCTCTTGTTCTTTCTGCTTGCTGTTTCCTCACTCCTCTGTTAACTTTTCTAATTTCTCTAACTTCCACACTCCTGCTTTTATCCACATGTTCTCCTCTTTCCTTCCCCTACCTTTGCATGTGTCTACACACTGCACCATTTGTACAGACCTCTATTGCAGCTATTTCTGCACTGCTCAATGAAAAGCACTCTTTAATATCCTATTCTCTGGGCCCCCTCTCTCTGCGCCCCCCTCTTTTGGCGCCTCCTCTCTCTGCGCCCCCTCTCTCTGCGCCTATCTGTCTCATTCTCTCTACGTCCCTCTCTCTCTACATAGAGCTATCTCTGTCTCTCTCTACACCTATCTCTGTGTCTCCTTCTATGTTTGCTGATGTGTGGGATATCTCTTATAATCTTGAACCTGCTCATATAACACATCGGGCCTCCCTGCTAAGAGTGTTAACCTATCTAATGTAATCCACATTCCTTTCCTTACTTTTCTCTTCCCTTCTCCTATGCCATCTGGAATGTCCGTTCTCTGACTAACAAGGCTCTAGTTGTACATGACCTCTTCTGCTCTCATCATTCACAATCAGTCATTCCCCTCACCCCATCTTACCTGTCCCACTGATTTGCCTCTGCTTAATTAAACCTCTCCTCTGACATCTACTCTAACCTCTCTGCTCTCTCTCTCTTTCCGCTTAAACTAACAATCTTATTAACTCTTACAATGCTATCCTCCTATCTATATGCCCCCTCTAGGCTCTGACACACTTGTCCCTCTAGCCCACACCCCTTGGCTACAATTCCCAAACATGTTCATCACACTTCCACTCGCTGTTCTTAATGCCTATGAGGAAATCACACAATTGATATTTGATTTTTCCTACAGTAAAAATGTCTCCAGTCCTGTATAAAGCTGCTCTCTGGGGCCAAACCACACTACTTTTTTTTCACATTCATCAACACTCAAATTTAATTTACGCTGTCTTTTTTTCCCTGTATTTGACTCCCTCCACTAACCTTCTCCTCACACTTGCCATCCTTCCTTCACTTCTCCTCAAGCATTTGACTACTTCAGAGGCAAGGTGGATGCCACCCACAAGGAGATTCCTTCTGTCCCTTCCCCCTTCTCTCCTTCTACCTAATTCTCCTTCTGCATTTGACTCCTTTTCTTCTCTTACAGAGCTGGAAGCTAATCATCTTCTCTTCTCCCTCTACCACATGCCCTCTAGATCGTATCCCCTCACACCTTACTGCATCGATTAGTCCCCACTCTCACCCACATCTTCAATTCCTCCCTATTCTCTGGCTCTTTACCCTCTTACTTTAAGCCTGTAGTGGTCACCCTTTTCTCAGAAACAACCTACACCCCTATGTGCCTTACTAACTACCGCCCTGTATCCCTCCTGCTGTTTGTCTCCTAATTGCTAGAATGTCAACATTCTTAAATCACATTCCCTCCTGGATCCTTTACAACCTGCCTTTCGTACAGCTCGTTCTACAGACTGTGCTTAAAGCAAATTCCAAGGTCACTTTTTCCTACTAATCCTAACTTGATCTATCTGCTGCGTTTGATGCTCTCAATCACTCTCCTCCTTCATATTCTAAACTCTCTCTTGGTATCCGTAACACAGTTCTATCCTGGTTTTCATCATAACTTTCCTGTCACACATTCTCCATCTCTGTTGCTAACATGTCTTCGTCTTCTATTGATCTGTCTGTGGGTATACATCAGGGCTCTGTTCTGAGATCTCTCTTTCTCTCTACATACTATCATTTGGTGACCTCATCAACACTCTTTGTGACAATCCTATAAATAACAAATACAAATATCAGGTCATGGGAATAAGTGATTTGGACATAAAGTAACATTTCGGAAGTGTGGACAACTAATACATCTTGTAGATTGCCTTTACAGTGTGATGTCATTGATTCAGTAGATTGTGTGCAGACCAGGACTGCAGTACAGTGTCACTCACATGGATGACTTGCGTGTAGAAGCTCAAGAACAAGGATGTCAAACTCCAGTCCTCGAGGGCAGCAAACAGGCCAGGTTTTCAGGATATCCTACTGAAAACCTGGCCTGTTTGGGACCCTCGAGGACTGGAGTTTGACATGCATGCTCTAGAAGGAGCACAGCTGTGGGTGGGAGGTGGATTTGCTTTGCATCAAATGGTTTGGAGCAATGTTTATTGTATGTATTATCATAATAACAATGCAATGCTTAACTTTTATTTCAGGAGGGATGACTGCAGAACAGAAGTGAATATTGAAGCCATGTGTTCCTTTTCTTGCAAAAGAGAAAATTTGAAGGACAGTTGAAGAGAAGGAAAATTACTACACAGAGACAGATAAGCAATGTGTATATTTCTCATTTACCATTTAGTATTTGTCGTTTTATTGACTCCACACAATCCGGCTGCTACGGGTTTCACATTGAATATTTTCATCTCTACTCTACCCCTTCCTGTGATCTGAACCATGCAAGTTTTCGTTGATTCAATACATCATGAGTAGAGTGTGGCTACAGTATGAAGTAAAGACCCAAGGACCACATCTACTACCATTCATAACAAGAACATGTGCAGTAGCGCACAGCTGCAGTTCTATGTGATTGTTATGAAAGGTTGAGGTGGTTCAATTCTATGAATCTGGAGTGGGATGGATCCTGTTTGCATCATATGGTTTCATCTAGGCCAGTAGATTATATAACTCTCAGTACAGGTTACACATGGCATCAGTATTAGTGATTTAAAGAGGAGGAAAGCTTCAATGTGGAGAACAAAGCCAAGTAATGTTGAAGTTACTCCTTTTACCATTTACTTGGTCAGTCTGTACTGTCTACCTCTCCACACAGCTGCTAAGGATCTTCCATTTTAAATACTTTCACCTCCTATTCTGCCACTGCTTTGCTGCCCATTATTCAGAGATGCGTTCCAGTCATGTTTAGCACTCTGAATCTCTCCTGCAGTCATTGGTTCAGCACATCATGGGTAGAGCATGGCTACAGATACAGCAAGCTATTATTATTTTACCGGCTGATCACCCATAATATTGCATTAAAACATAGAATATCACTTAATTTCCAAAGATTCAGTGATGCTGATAATGCAGAATCTCACAACATTTCCCATCATAATGCCATAATGCACAAGTGGGAGAAATAATCCTTGCTATATCTGTACATTGTGTGACGTATTACCTCAATGACCAATGAGAGCAAGTACATCTTCTGTATAGAGCGGCTGTGTTATGATGCAGTTATTGATCATCATTGACATAATCACAAGAATCTTATGCAAAGGGAAATTGTCCGCAGCGAAGTGAGATTTCAGCCCCCAAACGTCTGTAATATTAATGCAATGTCTTACTTTTGTTGCAGTGAACACTGAAGAGACGGATCTACTACAACACTGTACAGGATGAGCATACGCTACAAGCAGCAAAATGATCTTGCAGTTGACAGTATGTTGTTCTGGTAATGTGCACAATTATTATTTAATGGGCTACACACCACAGTGCTGGACATATTCTGTTAACTTCAACTCTACTCCTAACATGGAGATGTCTTCCTGGTGTTACTGATTCAGTACATCATATGCACAGTGTGGTTATGATATGATGGATTGATTTAATGAACCCACCAACCAATGATGACATCTGCATCATCTTCTGTAAAGTGCAGCTACAGCATGATATTATCAGCATTTGGTGCGGTATAATCAGAGGTATCTATGTGCTTTTGTGCCTGTTTTAAGTCCTCCAGCTTAACGCCCCTACACCTCCCACTACACAGGCATACTTACTTATGCATACACTGACATCTGGCATACCTACACACACCCCAGGGCCACTTCCTTCCCCTGATGTCAGGGAGAGGATGGGCATGCAGAGTGCAGTAAGTCTCCACGTTACTCTGGCCAACAGTCTTGGCCTACCTCCAGCATCTGTCACCCACAACATCTGTTCCCTCCTTGTAAAGTGCTGAACTATCTCACCTGGGTCAGTGCTATAGCTGATCACAGTGCCCGATCAGGATGTCACTGTGACAGGCAGCAGTGCAGATTGACCGGTCAATCAATGCAGTGCCGCAACATATGCACTAAATGAGATTTCCGTGCCCCCAGTCAGGTTACTCCCTGGGCAGTGACCCTGCTCACACCCTCCCCTAGTTCCACCTCTGATCACAATTATCTCTCTTGGAGAGTGTAGCAAATTGGAGTTGGGGAATCTCACCTCTGCCATGCATGGTCACAATCTGGGCACAGGACCCAAATAGTGGGCAATGTGGCACTTCTTACAGTAGAGAATAAGTAACTTTATTCTTTACTTGTGTATTAAGGGACCTTATTTGCATTAAATTCAGTCCCACATGGGACCAAGACTTTCTGGCTTACTGAACAAAGTGGAATTGTTTCGTAGAGGGTGGAGAATTGTATTTTATCTGAAATTACCCCCTCTGCACAAAATACAAACAATTATACCCATACAAGTACCTTGTGGAAGTTGTTGCCCTCTATCTTCCTGTGGTCTCTCCCTGTTTCTCACCGTGCCTCCTCCCATTTCCTTGCACCTCTGCGTCTCCGCATATATCCCTATACTCAGAGCCGCTCCGGTCAGTGACATGGGATGCCCAAATATGAGCATACCCATATATGGGCATCCATGCCACTGACCGGAGCCCGCTCTGTTGCGGATATGGAGAGAGACTGGGAGATTTACATCCCCTTATAATTCATATGGTGCATAGTACCGGCACGTATTGTTTTACCGGTACTGTGTACCTTCCTACTTTCACACTGGTACAGTATATGCTGCAGTGGGACTGAGAGGGATATATTGGTAACACATAGTCATTGTTGGGGCGAATTCAATCCATTTTGAAAATAGTAATGAAATGTTTTTTACTTTTCTTTTTTTTCAGTAATGAAGAATGAAACATTTCTGTTAAAATTGAATTGGAGGTGAACTGGATTCATCATCAACTCTGCACCAGTGTGAATTGATGTTCTTTAATGTTCTGATAAGGTACATGCAACATCTCTTCCTCAACCCCTTCCTCAACCCCTACACCACTCTCTGCCTCTTGCCTCTCTCTCTCCACCTCCCTGCTAAGCGTATTAACCCATCTAATGTAATCCACATTCCATGTCCACTTTACTCTTCACTTCTCACGTGCCCTCTGGAATGTCTGCTCTCTGACTAACAAGGTCTATTTGTACATGACCTCTTCTGCTCTCATCATCCACCACTTCTCATTCCCCTCACCCCTGTCCTACTAGATACCTCAGCTTAATTGAACTCTCTCCTCTGACATCTACCCTTATCTCTAACCTCTCCTCACTTTCTGCTTAAACTAACTATCTTGTTAACTTTTACAATGCTATCATCTCCTCTCCTCCCTCCCTCCTCCCTCCTCCCTCCTCCATTATATATTTATATGCCCCTTCTAGGCTCTGACACACTCATCCCTCTAAGGCCATGATTATCATGGGCACATGCTTGGTCATCCACAGTGCGTGCGAGCGATGCAGAGCCGCCTCGGACCTCAGTGCAGGGATTGCTGCATACCCCAGCATCTGTCACCCACAAACAATACACACACTAATACTCCCCACAATACACACTATAATACCTCCTCAATACTAATCTCTCCAATAATATTATAGCTCCAAACACAATATACACAACACCCTTACACAAGATACACAATCTAGTACTCTCCTCTGCACCTCTACACACAATATAATACTCCCACACACACAATATACACACTACCCTCCTACCCCCATAAAATACAACAATAATACACACACACTTTGTGGATGTTGGGACCAGCTCCCGGCATGCACCAGTGAAAGAGAGAGGCCAGCAGAAGCTCGGAAGAACTCCCTCTCTCCATCCGTGCCTCCCTCCGTTTCCCATCTTCTCCCTGTCTCTCTCCCTCCCTTTCCTTGCATCTCCCTGCGTCTTTACGTATACCCAGTCAGTGACGGCTCTGGTCACGTGATGCCTTAATATGGGCTTATCCATATATGTTCATCCACGTCACTAATGTGATGCCCGCACTGTTGCGGAGCTGGTACTTACGACGCGCACTTATTGTTTTATCAGTACTGCGTACCTGACTCTACGGCCTACTTTCAACACTAGTACAATAAGTGCTTCACTACGAGTGAGTGGGGAATATTGGCATCACACAGTCACTGTTGAATATGCCATTCAATCCATTTTGAAAATAGTAATGCAATGTGGTTTTGTTTTGTTTGCTTTTTGCAGTAATGAAGAATGGATAAGTTATATTAAAATTAAATTGGAGGGGAACTGGATTCAGCATTTCATCATGAACTCTGCACTTGTGAGAATTTACCTTCTTGAATGCCCTGACAGGTACACGCAACTTTAAGACTATAATCTGCTGTGCAAGCTTTCGTGCTATACCTCCCCCTCAGGTTTTGATTTATACATTTGCTCCCTCAAGTCATGTCCTCTAATATTTGAAAGCTCTCTCCTAGCATTTTCTCTCTACCACAGAACGTCATCCCAATGTAACCTCTCTCTTGTTCTCTCTGCTTGCTGTTTCCTCACTCCTCTGTTAAACTTTTCTAATTTCTCTAACTTCCACACTCCTGCTTTTATCCACATGTTCTCTTTCCTTCCCCTACCTTTGCATGTGTCTACACACTGCACCATTTGTACAGACCTCTATTGCAGCTATTTCTGCACTGCTCAATGAAAAGCACTCTTTAATATCCTATTCTCTGTGCCCCCTCTCTCTGCGCCCCCTCTTTTGGCGCCTCCTCTCTCTGCGCCCCCTCTCTCTGCGCCTATCTGTCTCATTCTCTCTACGTCCCTCTCTCTCTACATAGAGCTATCTCTGTCTCTCTCTACACCTATCTCTGTGTCTCCTTCTATGTTTGCTGATGTGTGGGATATCTCTTATAATCTTGAACCTGCTCATATACACATCGGGCCTCCCTGCCTCTGCCTCCCTGCTAAGAGTTGTTAACCTATCTAATGTAATCCACATTCCTTTCCTTACTTTTCTCTTCCCTTCTCCTGTGCCCTCTGGAATGTCCACTCTTACTAACAAGGGTCTAGTTGTACATGACCTCTTCTGCTCTCATCATTCACAATCAGTCATTCCCCTCACCCCATCTTACCTGTCCCACTGATTTTCCTCTGCTTAATTAAACTCTCCTCTGACATCTACTCTAACCTCTCTGCTCTCTCTCTCTCTTTCTGCTTAAACTGACAATCTTATTAACTCTTACAATGCTATCCTCTATATGCCCCTTCAAGCTCTGACACACTCGTCCCTCTAACCCACACCCTGGCTAAATTCCAAACATGTTCATCACACTTCCACTCGCTGTTCTTAATGCCTATGAAGGAAATCTCACACTTGATGTTTGATTTTTCTACAGTAAAAATGTCTCCAGTCCTGTATAAAGCTGCTCTCTGGGGCCAAACCACACTACTTTTTTTCCATATCATCAACACACAAATTTAATTTACGCTGTCTTTTTTCCCCTGTATTTGACTCCCTCCACTAACCTTCTTCTCACACTTGCCATCCTTCCTTCACTTCTCCTCAAGCATTTGACTACTTCAGAGGCAAGGTGGATGCCACCCACAAGGAGATTCCTTCTGTCCCTTCCCCCTTCTCTCCTTCTACCTAATTCTCCTTCTGCATTTGACTCCTTTTCTTCTCTTACAGAGCTGGAAGCTAATCATCTTCTCTTCTCCCTCTACCACATGCCCTCTAGATCGTATCCCCTCACACCTTACTGCATCTCTAGTCCCCACTCTCACCCACATCTTCAATTCCTCCCTATTCTCTGGCTCTTTACCCTCTTACTTTAAGCCTGTAGTGGTCACCCTTTTCTCAGAAACAACCTACACCCTATACTAACCCTATACTAACTACCGCCCTGTATCCCTCCTGCTGTTTGTCTCCTAATTGCTAGAATGTCAACATTCTTAAATCACATTCCCTCCTGGATCCTTTACAACCTGCCTTTCGTACAGCTCGTTCTACAGACTGTGCTTAAAGCAAATTCCCAAGGTCACTTTTCCTACTAATCCTACTTGATCTATCTGCTGCGTTTGATGCTCTCAATCACTCTCCTCCTTCATATTCTAAACTCTCTCTTGGTATCCGTAACACAGTTCTATCCTGGTTTTCATCATAACTTTCCTGTCACACATTCTCCATCTCTGTTGCTAACATGTCTTCGTCTTCTATTGATCTGTCTGTGGGTATACATCAGGGCTCTGTTCTGAGATCTCTCTTTCTCTCTACATACTATCATTTGGTGACCTCATCAACTCTTTGTGACAATCCTATAAATAACAAATACAAATATCAGGTCATGGGAATAAGTGATTTGGACATAAAAGTAACATTTCGGAAGTGTGGACAACTAATACATCTTGTAGATTGCCTTTACAGTGTGATGTCATTGATTCAGTAGATTGTGTGCAGACAGGACTGCAGTACAGTGTCACTCACTGGATGACTTGCGTGGTAGAAGCTCAAGAACAAGGATGTCAAACTCCAGTCCTCGAGGGCAGCAAACAGGCCAGGTTTTCAGGGATATCCCTACTGAAAACCTGGCCTGTTTGGGACCCTCGAGGACTGGAGTTTGACATGCTGCTCTAGAAGGAGCACAGCTGTGGGTGGGAGGTGGATTTGCTTTGCATCAAATGGTTTGGAGCAAGGTTTATTGTATGTATTACATAATAACAATGCAATGCTTAACTTTTATTTCAGGAGGGATGACTGCAGAACAGAAGTGAATATTGAAGCCATGTGTTCCTTTTCTTGCAAAAGAGAAAATTTGAAGGACAGTTGAAGAGAAGGAAAATTACTACACAGAGACAGAATAAGCAATGTGTATATTTCTCATTTACCATTTAGTATTTGTCGTTTTATTGACTCCACACAATCCGGCTGCTACGGGTTTCACATTGAATATTTTCATCTCTACTCTACCCCTTCCTGTGATCTGAACCATGCAAGTTTTCGTTGATTCAATACATCATGAGTAGAGGGTGGCTACAGTATGAAGTAAAGACCCAAGGACCACATCTACTACCATTCATAACAAGAACATGTGCAGTAGCGCACAGCTGCAGTTCTATGTGATTGTTATGAAAGGTTGAGGTGGTTCAATTCTATGAATCTGGAGTGGGATGGATCCTGTTTGCATCATATGGTTTCATCTAGGCCAGTAGATTATATAACTCTCAGTACAGGTTACACATGGCATCAGTATTAGTGATTTAAAGAGGAGGAAAGCTTCAATGTGGAGAACAAAGCCAAGTAATGTTGAAGTTACTCCTTTTACCATTTACTTGGTCAGTCTGTACTGTCTACTCTCACACAGCTGCTAAGGATCTTCCATTTTAAATACTTTCACCTCCTATTCTGCACTGCTTTGCTGCCCATTATTCAGAGATGCGTTCCAGTCATGTTTAGCACTCTGAATCTCTCTGCAGTCATTGGTTCAGCACATCATGGGTAGAGCATGGCTACAGATACAGCAAGCTATTATTATTTTACCGGCTGATCACCCATAATATTGCATTAAAACATAGAATATCACTTAATTTCCAAAAGATTCAGTGATGCTGATAATGCAGAATCTCACAACATTTCCCATCATAATGCCATAATGCACAAGTGGGAGAAATAATCCTTGCTATATCTGTACATTGTGTGACATATTACCCTCAATGACCAATGAGAGCAAGTACATCTTCTGTATAGAGCGGCTGTGTTATGATGCAGTTATTGATCATCATTGACATAATCACAAGAATCTTATGCAAAGGGAAATTGTCCGCAGCGAAGTGAGATTTCAGCCCCCAAACGTCTGTAATATTAATGCAATGT
Organism: Ascaphus truei; assembly: GCF_040206685.1. Classification (NCBI taxonomy): domain Eukaryota; kingdom Metazoa; phylum Chordata; class Amphibia; order Anura; family Ascaphidae; genus Ascaphus; species Ascaphus truei. The sequence goes on along the minus strand of NW_027454541.1, from coordinate 15,753 downwards.
CTTACTTTTGTTGCAGTGAACACTGAAGAGACGGATCTACTACAACACTGTACAGGATGGAGCATACGCTACAAGCAGCAAAATGATCTTGCAGTTGACAGTATGTGTTCTGGTAATGTGCACAATTATTATTTATGGGCTACACACCACAGTGCTGGACATATTCTGTTAACTTCAACTCTACTCCTAACATGGAGATGTCTCCTGGTGTTACTGATTCAGTACATCATATGCACAGTGTGGTTATGATATGATGGATTGATTTAATGAACCCACCAACCAATGATGACATCTGCATCATCTTCTGTAAAGTGCAGCTACAGCATGAATTATCAGCATTTGGTGCGGTATAATCAGAGGTATCTATGTGCTTTTGTGCCTGTTTTAAGTCCTCCAGCTTAACGCCCCTACACCTCCCACTACACAGGCATACTTACTTATGCATACACTGACATCTGGCATACCTACACACACCCCAGGGCCACTTCCTTCCCTGATGTCAGGGAGAGGATGGGCATGCAGAGTGCAGTAAGTCTCCACGTTACTCTGGCCAACAGTCTTGGCCTACCTCCAGCATCTGTCACCCACAACATCTGTTCCCTCCTTGTAAAGTGCTGAACTATCTCACCTGGGTCAGTGCTATAGCTGATCACAGTGCCCGATCAGGATGTCACTGTGACAGGCAGCAGTGCAGATTGACCGGTCAATCAATGCAGTGCCGCAACATATGCACTAAATGAGATTTCCGTGCCCCCAGTCAGGTTACTCCCTGGGCAGTGACCCTGCTCACACCCTCCCCTAGTTCCACCTCTGATCACAATTATCTCTCTTGGAGAGTGTAGCAAATTGGAGTTGGGGGAATCTCACCTCTGCCATGCATGGTCACAATCTGGGCACAGGACCCAAATAGTGGGCAATGTGGCACTTCTTACAGTAGAGAATAAGTAACTTTATTCTTTACTTGTGTATTTAGGACCTTATTTGCATTAAATTCAGTCCACATGGGACCAAGACTTTCTGGCTTACTGAACAAAGTGGAATTGTTTCGTAGAGGGTGGAGAATTGTATTTTATCTGAAATTACCCCCTCTGCACAAAATACAAACAATTATACCCATACAAGTACCTTGTGGAAGTTGTTGCCCTCTATCTTCCTGTGGTCTCTCCCTGTTTCTCACCGTGCCTCCTCCCATTTCCTTGCACCTTGTGCGTCTCCGCATATATCCCTATACTCAGAGCCGGCTCCGGTCAGTGACATGGGATGCCCAAATATGAGCATACCATATATGGGCATCCATGCCACTGACCGGAGCCCGCTCTGTTGCGGATATGGAGAGAGACTGGAGATTTACATCCCCTTATAATTCATATGGTGCATAGTACCGGCACGTATTGTTTTACCGGTACTGTGTACCTTCCTACTTTCACACTGGTACAGTATATGCTGCAGTGGGACTGAGAGGGATATATTGGTAACACATAGTCATTGTTGGGGGAATTCAATCCATTTTGAAAATAGTAATGAAATGTTTTTTACTTTTCTTTTTTTTCAGTAATGAAGAATGAAACATTTCTGTTAAAATTGAATTGGAGGTGAACTGGATTCATCATCAACTCTGCACCAGTGTGAATTGATGTTCTTTAATGTTCTGATAAGGTACATGCAACATCTCTTCCTCAACCCCTGCACCACTCTCTGCCTCTTGCCTCTCTCTCTCCACCTCCCTGCTAAGCGTATTAACCCATCTAATGTAATCCACATTCCATGTCTCACTTTACTCTTCACTTCTCACGTGCCCTCTGGAATGACTGCTCTCTGACTAACAAGGTCTATTTGTACATGACCTCTTCTGCTCTCATCATCCACCACCTCTCATTCCCCTCACCCCTGTCCCTACTCGATACCTCAGCTTAATTGAACTCTCTCCTCTGACATCTACCCTTATCTCTAACCTCTCCTCACTTTCTGCTTAAACTACTATCTTGTTAACTTTTACAATGCTATCATCTCCTCCTCCTCCCTCCTCCTCCTCCCTCCTCCTCCTCCCTCCTCCATCATATATATGCCCCTTCTAGGCTCTGACACACTCATCCCTCTAAGGCCATGATTATCATGGGCACATGCTTGGTCATCCACAGTGTGTGCGAGCGATGCAGAGCGCCTCGGACCTCAGTGCAGGGATTGCTGCATACCCCCAGCATCTGTCACCCACAAACAATACACACACTAATACTCCCCACAATACACACTATAATACCTCCTCAATACTAATCTCCCCAATAATATTATAGCTCCAAACACAATATACACAACACCCTTACACAAGATACACAATCTAGTACTCTCCTCTGCACCTCTACACACAATATAATACTCCCACACACACAATATACACACTACCCTCCTACCCCATAAAATGACAACCAATAATACACACACTTTGTGGATGTTGGGACCAGCTCCCGCATGCACCAGTGAAAGAGAGAGGCCCGCAGAAGCTCGGAAGAACTCCTCCATCCGTGCCTTCCTCCGTTTCACATCTTCTCCCTGTCTCTCTCCCTCCCTTTCCTTGCATCTCCCTGCGTCTTTACGTATACCCAGTCAGTGACGGCTCTGGTCACGTGATGCCTTAATATGGGCTTATCCATATATGTTCATCCACGTCACTAATGTGATGCCTGCACTGTTGCGGAGCTGGTACTTACGACGGGCACTTATTGTTTTATCAGTACTGCGTACCTGACTCTACCGGCCTACTTTCAACACTAGTACAATATGTGCTTCACTACGAGTGAGTGGGGAATATTGGCATCACACAGTCACTGTTGAATATGCCATTCAATCCATTTTGAAAATAGTAATGCAATGTGGTTTGGTTTTGTTTGCTTTTTGCAGTAATGAAGAATGGAAAAGTTATATTAAAATTAAATTGGAGGGGGACTAGATTCAGCATTTCATCATGAACTCTGCACTTGTGAGAATTTAACTTCTTGAATACCCTGACAGGTACACGCAACATTAAGACTATAATCTGCTGTGCAAGCTTTCGTGCTATACCTCCCCCTCAGGTTTTGATTTAGACATTTGCTCCCTCAATTCATGTCCTCTAATATTTGAAAGCTCTCTCCTAGCATTTTCTCTTTACCACAGAACGTCATCCCAATGTAACCTCTCTCTTGTTCTTTCTGCTGGCTGTTTCCTCACTCCTCTGTTAAACTTTTCTAATTTCTCTAACTTCCACACTCCTGCTTTTATCCACATGTTCTCCTCTTTCCTTCCCCTACCTTTGCATGTGTCTACACACTGCACCATTTGTACAGACCTCTATTGCAGCTATTTCTGCACTGCTCAATGAAAAGCACTCTTTAATATCCTATTCTCTGGGCCCCCTCTCTCTGCGCCCCCTCTTTTGGCGCCTCCTCTCTCTGCGCCCCCTCTCTCTGCGCCTATCTGTCTCATTCTCTCTACGTCCCTCTCTCTCTACATAGAGCTATCTCTGTCTCTCTCTACACCTATCTCTGTGTCTCCTTCTATGTTTGCTGATGTGTGGGATATCTCTTATAATCTTGAACCTGCTCATATACACATCGGGCCTCCCTGCTAAGAGTGTTAACCTATCTAATGTAATCCACATTCCTTTCCTTACTTTTCTCTTCCCTTCTCCTATGCCATCTGGAATGTCCGTTCTCTGACTAACAAGGCTCTAGTTGTACATGACCTCTTCTGCTCTCATCATTCACAATCAGTCATTCCCCTCACCCCATCTTACCTGTCCCACTGATTTGCCTCTGCTTAATTAAACTCTCCTCTGACATCTACTCTAACCTCTCTGCTCTCTCTCTCTTTCCGCTTAAACTAACAATCTTATTAACTCTTACAATGCTATCCTCCTATCTATATGCCCCCTCTAGGCTCTGACACACTTGTCCCTCTAGCCCACACCCTTGGCTAAATTCCCAAACATGTTCATCACACTTCCACTCGCTGTTCTTAATGCCTATGAAGGAAATCACACAATTGATATTTGATTTTTCTACAGTAAAAATGTCTCCAGTCCTGTATAAAGCTGCTCTCTGGGGCCAAACCACACTACTTTTTTTTCACATTCATCAACACTCAAATTTAATTTACGCTGTCTTTTTTTCCCTGTATTTGACTCCCTCCACTAACCTTCTCCTCACACTTGCCATCCTTCCTTCACTTCTCCTCAAGCATTTGACTACTTCAGAGGCAAGGTGGATGCCACCCACAAGGAGATTCCTTCTGTCCCTTCCCCCTTCTCTCCTTCTACCTAATTCTCCTTCTGCATTTGACTCCTTTTCTTCTCTTACAGAGCTGGAAGCTAATCATCTTCTCTTCTCCCTCTACCACATGCCCTCTAGATCGTATCCCCTCACACCTTACTGCATCGATTAGTCCCCACTCTCACCCACATCTTCAATTCCTCCCTATTCTCTGGCTCTTTACCCTCTTACTTTAAGCCTGTAGTGGTCACCCTTTTCTCAGAAACAACCTACACCCTATTGCCTTACTAACTACCGCCCTGTATCCCTCCTGCTGTTTGTCTCCTAATTGCTAGAATGTCAACATTCTTAAATCACATTCCCTCCTGGATCCTTTACAACCTGCCTTTCGTACAGCTCGTTCTACAGACTGTGCTTAAAGCAAATTCCCAAGGTCACTTTTTCCTACTAATCCTACTTGATCTATCTGCTGCGTTTGATGCTCTCAATCACTCTCCTCCTTCATATTCTAAACTCTCTCTTGGTATCCGTAACACAGTTCTATCCTGGTTTTCATCATAACTTTCCTGTCACACATTCTCCATCTCTGTTGCTAACATGTCTTCGTCTTCTATTGATCTGTCTGTGGGTATACATCAGGGCTCTGTTCTGAGATCTCTCTTTCTCTCTACATACTATCATTTGGTGACCTCATCAACTCTTTGTGACAATCCTATAAATAACAAATACAAATATCAGGTCATGGGAATAAGTGATTTGGACATAAAAGTAACATTTCGGAAGTGTGGACAACTAATACATCTTGTAGATTGCCTTTACAGTGTGATGTCATTGATTCAGTAGATTGTGTGCAGACCAGGACTGCAGTACAGTGTCACTCACATGGATGACTTGCGTGGTAGAAGCTCAAGAACAAGGATGTCAAACTCCAGTCCTCGAGGGCAGCAAACAGGCCAGGTTTTCAGGATATCCCTACTGAAAACCTGGCCTGTTTGGGACCCTCGAGGACTGGAGTTTGACATGCATGCTCTAGACGGAGCACAGCTGTGGGTGGGAGGTGGATTTGCTTTGCATCAAATGGTTTGGAGCAAGGTTTATTGTATGTATTATCATAATAACAATGCAATGCTTAACTTTTATTTCAGGAGGGATGACTGCAGAACAGAAGTGAATATTGAAGCCATGTGTTCCTTTTCTTGCAAAAGAGAAAATTTGAAGGACAGTTGAAGAGAAGGAAAATTACTACACAGAGACAGATAAGCAATGTGTATATTTCTCATTTACCATTTAGTATTTGTCGTTTTATTGACTCCACACAATCCGGCTGCTACGGGTTTCACATTGAATATTTTCATCTCTACTCTACCCCTTCCTGTGATCTGAACCATGCAAGTTTTCGTTGATTCAATACATCATGAGTAGAGGGTGGCTACAGTATGAAGTAAAGACCCAAGGACCACATCTACTACCATTCATAACAAGAACATGTGCAGTAGCGCACAGCTGCAGTTCTATGTGATTGTTATGAAAGGTTGAGGTGGTTCAATTCTATGAATCTGGAGTGGGATGGATCCTGTTTGCATCATATGGTTTCATCTAGGCCAGTAGATTATATAACTCTCAGTACAGGTTACACATGGCATCAGTATTAGTGATTTAAAGAGGAGGAAAGCTTCAATGTGGAGAACAAAGCCAAGTAATGTTGAAGTTACTCCTTTTACCATTTACTTGGTCAGTCTGTACTGTCTACTCTCCACACAGCTGCTAAGGATCTTCCATTTTAAATACTTTCACCTCCTATTCTGCACTGCTTTGCTGCCCATTATTCAGAGATGCGTTCCAGTCATGTTTAGCACTCTGAATCTCTCTGCAGTCATTGGTTCAGCACATCATGGGTAGAGCATGGCTACAGATACAGCAAGCTATTATTATTTTACCGGCTGATCACCCATAATATTGCATTAAAACATAGAATATCACTTAATTTTCAAAAGATTCAGTGATGCTGATAATGCAGAATCTCACAACATTTCCCATCATAATGCCATAATGCACAAGTGGGAGAAATTAATCCTTGCTATATCTGTACATTGTGTGACATATTACCTCAATGACCAATGAGAGCAAGTACATCTTCTGTATAGAGCGGCTGTGTTATGATGCAGTTATTGATCATCATTGACATAATCACAAGAATCTTATGCAAAGGGAAATTGTCCGCAGCGAAGTGAGATTTCAGCCCCCAAACGTCTGTAATATTAATGCAATGTCTTACTTTTGTTGCAGTGAACACTGAAGAGACGGATCTACTACAACACTGTACAGGATGAGCATACGCTACAAGCAGCAAAATGATCTTGCAGTTGACAGTATGTTGTTCTGGTAATGTGCACAATTATTATTTATGGGCTACACACCACAGTGCTGGACATATTCTGTTAACTTCAACTCTACTCCTAACATGGAGATGTCTTCCTGGTGTTACTGATTCAGTACATCATATGCACAGTGTGGTTATGATATGATGGATTGATTTAATGAACCCACCAACCAATGATGACATCTGCATCATCTTCTGTAAAGTGCAGCTACAGCATGATATTATCAGCATTTGGTGCGGTATAATCAGAGGTATCTATGTGCTTTTGTGCCTGTTTTAAGTCCTCCAGCTTAACGCCCCTACACCTCCCACTACACAGGCATACTTACTTATGCATACACTGACATCTGGCATACCTACACACACCCCAGGGCCACTTCCTTCCCCTGATGTCAGGGAGAGGATGGGCATGCAGAGTGCAGTAAGTCTCCACGTTACTCTGGCCAACAGTCTTGGCCTACCTCCAGCATCTGTCACCCACAACATCTGTTCCCTCCTTGTAAAGTGCTGAACTATCTCACCTGGGTCAGTGCTATAGCTGATCACAGTGCCCGATCAGGATGTCACTGTGACAGGCAGCAGTGCAGATTGACCGGTCAATCAATGCAGTGCCGCAACATATGCACTAAATGAGATTTCCGTGCCCCCAGTCAGGTTACTCCCTGGGCAGTGACCCTGCTCACACCCTCCCTAGTTCCACCTCTGATCACAATTATCTCTCTTGGAGAGTGTAGCAAATTGGAGTTGGGGGAATCTCACCTCTGCCATGCATGGTCACAATCTGGGCACAGGACCCAAATAGTGGGCAATGTGGCACTTCTTACAGTAGAGAATAAGTAACTTTATTCTTTACTTGTGTATTAAGGACCTTATTTGCATTAAATTCAGTCCACATGGGACCAAGACTTTCTGGCTTACTGAACAAAGTGGAATTGTTTCGTAGAGGGTGAAGAATTGTATTTTATCTGAAATTACCCCCCTCTGCACAAAATACAAACAATTATACCCATACAAGTACCTTGTGGAAGTTGTTGCCCTCTATCTTCCTGTGGTCTCTCCCTGTTTCTCACCGTGCCTCCTCCCATTTCCTTGCACCTGTGCGTCTCCGCATATATCCCTATACTCAGAGCCGGCTCCGGTCAGTGACATGGGATGCCCAAATATGAGCATACCCATATATGGGCATCCATGCCACTGACCGGAGCCCGCTCTGTTGCGGATATGGAGAGAGACTGGGAGATTTACATCCCCTTATAATTCATATGGTGCATAGTACCGGCACGTATTGTTTTACCGGTACTGTGTACCTTCCTACTTTCACACTGGTACAGTATATGCTGCAGTGGGACTGAGAGGGATATATTGGTAACACATAGTCATTGTTGGGGAATTCAATCCATTTTGAAAATAGTAATGAAATGTTTTTTACTTTTCTTTTTTTTCAGTAATGAAGAATGAAACATTTCTGTTAAAATTGAATTGGAGGTGAACTGGATTCATCATCAACTCTGCACCAGTGTGAATTGATGTTCTTTAATGTTCTGATAAGGTACATGCAACATCTCTTCCTCAACCCCTGCACCACTCTCTGCCTCTTGCCTCTCTCTCTCCACCTCCCTGCTAAGCGTATTAACCCATCTAATGTAATCCACATTCCATGTCTCACTTTACTCTTCACTTCTCACGTGCCCTCTGGAATGACTGCTCTCTGACTAACAAGGTCTATTTGTACATGACCTCTTCTGCTCTCATCATCCACCACCTCTCATTCCCCTCACCCCTGTCCTACTCGATACCTCAGCTTAATTGAACTCTCTCCTCTGACATCTACCCTTATCTCTAACCTCTCCTCACTTTCTGCTTAAACTAACTATCTTGTTAACTTTTACAATGCTATCATCTCCTCCTCCTCCCTCCTCCTCCTCCCTCCTCCTCCTCCCTCCTCCATCATATATATGCCCCTTCTAGGCTCTGACACACTCATCCCTCTAAGGCCATGATTATCATGGGCACATGCTTGGTCATCCACAGTGTGTGCGAGCGATGCAGAGCCGCCTCGGACCTCAGTGCAGGGATTGCTGCATACCCCCAGCATCTGTCACCCACAAACAATACACACACTAATACTCCCCACAATACACACTATAATACCTCCTCAATACTAATCTCCCCAATAATATTATAGCTCCAAACACAATATACACAACACCCTTACACAAGATACACAATCTAGTACTCTCCTCTGCACCTCTACACACAATATAATACTCCCACACACACAATATACACACTACCCTCCTACCCCCATAAAATACAACCAATAATACACACACACTTTGTGGATGTTGGGACCAGCTCCCGGCATGCACCAGTGAAAGAGAGAGGCCCGCAGAAGCTCGGAAGAACTCCCTCCATCCGTGCCTTCCTCCGTTTCACATCTTCTCCTGTCTCTCTCCCTCCCTTTCCTTGCATCTCCCTGCGTCTTTACGTATACCCAGTCAGTGACGGCTCTGGTCACGTGATGCCTTAATATGGGCCTTATCCATATATGTTCATCCACGTCACTAATGTGATGCCTGCACTGTTGCGGAGCTGGTACTTACGACGGGCACTTATTGTTTTATCAGTACTGCGTACCTGACTCTACCGGCCTACTTTCAACACTAGTACAATATGTGCTTCACTACGAGTGAGTGGGGAATATTGGCATCACACAGTCACTGTTGAATATGCCATTCAATCCATTTTGAAAATAGTAATGCAATGTGGTTTTGTTTTGTTTGCTTTTTGCAGTAATGAAGAATGGAAAAGTTATATTAAAATTAAATTGGAGGGGGACTAGATTCAGCATTTCATCATGAACTCTGCACTTGTGAGAATTTAACTTCTTGAATACCCTGACAGGTACACGCAACATTAAGACTATAATCTGCTGTGCAAGCTTTCGTGCTATACCTCCCCCTCAGGTTTTGATTTATACATTTGCTCCCTCAATTCATGTCCTCTAATATTTGAAAGCTCTCTCCTAGCATTTTCTCTTTACCACAGAACGTCATCCCAATGTAACCTCTCTCTTGTTCTTTCTGCTTGCTGTTTCCTCACTCCTCTGTTAAACTTTTCTAATTTCTCTAACTTCCACACTCCTGCTTTTATCCACATGTTCTCCTCTTTCCTTCCCCTACCTTTGCATGTGTCTACACACTGCACCATTTGTACAGACCTCTATTGCAGCTATTTCTGCACTGCTCAATGAAAAGCACTCTTTAATATCCTATTCTCTGGGCCCCCTCTCTCTGCGCCCCCTCTTTTGGCGCCTCCTCTCTCTGCGCCCCCTCTCTCTGCGCCTATCTGTCTCATTCTCTCTACGTCCCTCTCTCTCTACATAGAGCTATCTCTGTCTCTCTCTACACCTATCTCTGTGTCTCCTTCTATGTTTGCTGATGTGTGGGATATCTCTTATAATCTTGAACCTGCTCATATACACATCGGGCCTCCCTGCTAAGAGTGTTAACCTATCTAATGTAATCCACATTCCTTTCCTTACTTTTCTCTTCCCTTCTCCTATGCCATCTGGAATGTCCGTTCTCTGACTAACAAGGCTCTAGTTGTACATGACCTCTTCTGCTCTCATCATTCACAATCAGTCATTCCCCTCACCCCATCTTACCTGTCCCACTGATTTGCCTCTGCTTAATTAAACTCTCCTCTGACATCTACTCTAACCTCTCTGCTCTCTCTCTCTTTCCGCTTAAACTAACAATCTTATTAACTCTTACAATGCTATCCTCCTATCTATATGCCCCCTCTAGGCTCTGACACACTTGTCCCTCTAGCCCACACCCTTGGCTAAATTCCCAAACATGTTCATCACACTTCCACTCGCTGTTCTTAATGCCTATGAAGGAAATCACACAATTGATATTTGATTTTTCTACAGTAAAAATGTCTCCAGTCCTGTATAAAGCTGCTCTCTGGGGCCAAACCACACTACTTTTTTTTCACATTCATCAACACTCAAATTTAATTTACGCTGTCTTTTTTTCCCTGTATTTGACTCCCTCCACTAACCTTCTCCTCACACTTGCCATCCTTCCTTCACTTCTCCTCAAGCATTTGACTACTTCAGAGGCAAGGTGGATGCCACCCACAAGGAGATTCCTTCTGTCCCTTCCCCTTCTCTCCTTCTACCTAATTCTCCTTCTGCATTTGACTCTTTTCTTCTCTTACAGAGCTGGAAGCTAATCATCTTCTCTTCTCCCTCTACCACATGCCCTCTAGATCGTATCCCCTCACACCTTACTGCATCGATTAGTCCCCACTCTCACCCACATCTTCAATTCCTCCCTATTCTCTGGCTCTTTACCCTCTTACTTTAAGCCTGTAGTGGTCACCCTTTTCTCAGAAACAACCTACACCCTATGTGCCTTACTAACTACCGCCCTGTATCCCTCCTGCTGTTTGTCTCCTAATTGCTAGAATGTCAACATTCTTAAATCACATTCCCTCCTGGATCCTTTACAACCTGCCTTTCGTACAGCTCGTTCTACAGACTGTGCTTAAAGCAAATTCCCAAGGTCACTTTTCCCTACTAATCCTACTTGATCTATCTGCTGCGTTTGATGCTCTCAATCACTCTCCTCCTTCATATTCTAAACTCTCTCTTGGTATCCGTAACACAGTTCTATCCTGGTTTTCATCATAACTTTCCTGTCACACATTCTCCATCTCTGTTGCTAACATGTCTTCGTCTTCTATTGATCTGTCTGTGGGTATACATCAGGGCTCTGTTCTGAGATCTCTCTTTCTCTCTACATACTATCATTTGGTGACCTCATCAACTCTTTGTGACAATCCTATAAATAACAAATACAAATATCAGGTCATGGGAATAAGTGATTTGGACATAAAAGTAACATTTCGGAAGTGTGGACAACTAATACATCTTGTAGATTGCCTTTACAGTGTGATGTCATTGATTCAGTAGATTGTGTGCAGACCAGGACTGCAGTACAGTGTCACTCACATGGATGACTTGCGTGGTAGAAGCTCAAGAACAAGGATGTCAAACTCCAGTCCTCGAGGGCAGCAAACAGGCCAGGTTTTCAGGATATCCCTACTGAAAACCTGGCCTGTTTGGGACCCTCGAGGACTGGAGTTTGACATGCATGCTCTAGAAGGAGCACAGCTGTGGGTGGGAGGTGGATTTGCTTTGCATCAAATGGTTTGGAGCAAGGTTTATTGTATGTATTATCATAATAACAATGCAATGCTTAACTTTTATTTCAGGAGGATGACTGCAGAACAGAAGTGAATATTGAAGCCATGTGTTCCTTTTCTTGCAAAAGAGAAAATTTGAAGGACAGTTGAAGAGAAGGAAAATTACTACACAGAGACAGATAAGCAATGTGTATATTTCTCATTTACCATTTAGTATTTGTCGTTTTATTGACTCCACACAATCCGGCTGCTACGGGTTTCACATTGAATATTTTCATCTCTACTCTACCCCTTCCTGTGATCTGAACCATGCAAGTTTTCGTTGATTCAATACATCATGAGTAGAGTGTGGCTACAGTATGAAGTAAAGACCCAAGGACCACATCTACTACCATTCATAACAAGAACATGTGCAGTAGCGCACAGCTGCAGTTCTATGTGATTGTTATGAAAGGTTGAGGTGGTTCAATTCTATGAATCTGGAGTGGGATGGATCCTGTTTGCATCATATGGTTTCATCTAGGCCAGTAGATTATATAACTCTCAGTACAGGTTACACATGGCATCAGTATTAGTGATTTAAAGAGGAGGAAAGCTTCAATGTGGAGAACAAAGCCAAGTAATGTTGAAGTTACTCCTTTTACCATTTACTTGGTCAGTCTGTACTGTCTACTCTCCACACAGCTGCTAAGGATCTTCCATTTTAAATACTTTCACCTCCTATTCTGCACTGCTTTGCTGCCCATTATTCAGAGATGCGTTCCAGTCATGTTTAGCACTCTGAATCTCTCTGCAGTCATTGGTTCAGCACATCATGGGTAGAGCATGGCTACAGATACAGCAAGCTATTATTATTTTACCGGCTGATCACCCATAATATTGCATTAAAACATAGAATATCACTTAATTTCCAAAAGATTCAGTGATGCTGATAATGCAGAATCTCACAACATTTCCCATCATAATGCCATAATGCACAAGTGGGAGAAATAATCCTTGCTATATCTGTACATTGTGTGACGTATTACCTCAATGACCAATGAGAGCAAGTACATCTTCTGTATAGAGCGGCTGTGTTATGATGCAGTTATTGATCATCATTGACATAATCACAAGAATCTTATGCAAAGGGAAATTGTCCGCAGCGAAGTGAGATTTCAGCCCCCAAACGTCTGTAATATTAATGCAATGTCTTACTTTTGTTGCAGTGAACACTGAAGAGACGGATCTACTACAACACTGTACAGGATGAGCATACGCTACAAGCAGCAAAATGATCTTGCAGTTGACAGTATGTTGTTCTGGTAATGTGCACAATTATTATTTATGGGCTACACACCACAGTGCTGGACATATTCTGTTAACTTCAACTCTACTCCTAACATGGAGATGTCTTCCTGGTGTTACTGATTCAGTACATCATATGCACAGTGTGGTTATGATATGATGGATTGATTTAATGAACCCACCAACCAATGATGACATCTGCATCATCTTCTGTAAAGTGCAGCTACAGCATGATATTATCAGCATTTGGTGCGGTATAATCAGAGGTATCTATGTGCTTTTGTGCCTGTTTTAAGTCCTCCAGCTTAACGCCCCTACACCTCCCACTACACAGGCATACTTACTTATGCATACACTGACATCTGGCATACCTACACACACCCCAGGGCCACTTCCTTCCCCTGATGTCAGGGAGAGGATGGGCATGCAGAGTGCAGTAAGTCTCCACGTTACTCTGGCCAACAGTCTTGGCCTACCTCCAGCATCTGTCACCCACAACATCTGTTCCCTCCTTGTAAAGTGCTGAACTATCTCACCTGGGTCAGTGCTATAGCTGATCACAGTGCCCGATCAGGATGTCACTGTGACAGGCAGCAGTGCAGATTGACCGGTCAATCAATGCAGTGCCGCAACATATGCACTAAATGAGATTTCCGTGCCCCCAGTCAGGTTACTCCCTGGGCAGTGACCCTGCTCACACCCTCCCCTAGTTCCACCTCTGATCACAATTATCTCTCTTGGAGAGTGTAGCAAATTGGAGTTGGGGGAATCTCACCTCTGCCATGCATGGTCACAATCTGGGCACAGGACCCAAATAGTGGGCAATGTGGCACTTCTTACAGTAGAGAATAAGTAACTTTATTCTTTACTTGTGTATTAAGGACCTTATTTGCATTAAATTCAGTCCACATGGGACCAAGACTTTCTGGCTTACTGAACAAAGTGGAATTGTTTCGTAGAGGGTGGAGAATTGTATTTTATCTGAAATTACCCCCTCTGCACAAAATACAAACAATTATACCCATACAAGTACCTTGTGGAAGTTGTTGCCCTCTATCTTCCTGTGGTCTCTCCCTGTTTCTCACCGTGCCTCCTCCCATTTCCTTGCACCTCTGCGTCTCCGCATATATCCCTATACTCAGAGCCGGCTCCGGTCAGTGACATGGGATGCCCAAATATGAGCATACCCATATATGGGCATCCATGCCACTGACCGGAGCCCGCTCTGTTGCGGATATGGAGAGAGACTGGGAGATTTACATCCCCTTATAATTCATATGGTGCATAGTACCGGCACGTATTGTTTTACCGGTACTGTGTACCTTCCTACTTTCACACTGGTACAGTATATGCTGCAGTGGGACTGAGAGGGATATATTGGTAACACATAGTCATTGTTGGGGGAATTCAATCCATTTTGAAAATAGTAATGAAATGTTTTTTACTTTTCTTTTTTTTCAGTAATGAAGAATGAAACATTTCTGTTAAAATTGAATTGGAGGTGAACTGGATTCATCATCAACTCTGCACCAGTGTGAATTGATGTTCTTTAATGTTCTGATAAGGTACATGCAACATCTCTTCCTCAACCCCTGCACCACTCTCTGCCTCTTGCCTCTCTCTCTCCACCTCCCTGCTAAGCGTATTAACCCATGCCCTCTAGATCGTATCCCCTCACACCTTACTGCATCTCTTAGTCCCCACTCTCACCCACATCTTCAATTCCTCCCTATTCTCTGGCTCTTTACCCTCTTACTTTAAGCCTGTAGTGGTCACCCTTTTCTCAGAAACAACCTACACCCTATGTGCCTTACTAACTACCGCCCTGTATCCCTCCTGCTGTTTGTCTCCTAATTGCTAGAATGTCAACATTCTTAAATCACATTCCCTCCTGGATCCTTTACAACCTGCCTTTCGTACAGCTCGTTCTACAGACTGTGCTTAAAGCAAATTCCAAGGTCACTTTTCCCTACTAATCCTACTTGATCTATCTGCTGCGTTTGATGCTCTCAATCACTCTCCTCCTTCATATTCTAAACTCTCTCTTGGTATCCGTAACACAGTTCTATCCTGGTTTTCATCATAACTTTCCTGTCACACATTCTCCATCTCTGTTGCTAACATGTCTTCGTCTTCTATTGATCTGTCTGTGGGTATACATCAGGGCTCTGTTCTGAGATCTCTCTTTCTCTCTACATACTATCATTTGGTGACCTCATCAACTCTTTGTGACAATCCTATAAATAACAAATACAAATATCAGGTCATGGGAATAAGTGATTTGGACATAAAAGTAACATTTCGGAAGTGTGGACAACTAATACATCTTGTAGATTGCCTTTACAGTGTGATGTCATTGATTCAGTAGATTGTGTGCAGACCAGGACTGCAGTACAGTGTCACTCACATGGATGACTTGCGTGGTAGAAGCTCAAGAACAAGGATGTCAAACTCCAGTCCTCGAGGGCCGCAAACAGGCCAGGTTTTCAGGATATCCCTACTGAAAACCTGGCCTGTTTGGGACCCTCGAGACTGGAGTTTGACATGCATGCTCTAGAAGGAGCACAGCTGTGGGTGGGAGGTGGATTTGCTTTGCATCAAATGGTTTGGAGCAAGGTTTATTGT